>NW_022436976.1:16846396-16856780 GCF_009761245.1 Sapajus apella | reverse complement strand
AGCAGAAGATCGAACACCGCATGTTCTCACTCATAGGCGGGTGTTGAGCAATGAGAACACATGGACACAGGGAAGGGAGCACTACACACTGGGGTCAGTTGGGGGGAAATAGGGGAGGGACAGTGAGGGGTGGGGAGCTGGGGAGAGATAGCAAGGGGAGAAATGCCAGATGTAAGTGATGGGGAGGAAGGCAGCAAATCACACTGCCACGTGTGTACCTATGCAACAATTTTGCATGTTCTTCACATGTACCCCAAAACCTAAAATGCAATAAAATAAATAAATGGGGAGAATAAATAAATAAATAAAAATTTTTGGTAAAAAGGTGTTTTAAAATACCTATTTATACTGCAGCCACAATTCTGGTTCTGTGGAGGGAAAAGTCAAATGCTTTTTCAAACTTTATCCTTGGCCTTTTCTCTTTCATTTTAACATTGTCCTTACCACTCATGGTTATTGAACTCCTATGGAGAGACTGGTTTCCTAGCGATACGTGTACTCACACAGTTGCAAGCCCATAAATTGACTGATCGTTAGGTGAGAACAACTCATTCCAATTTGACCATTACTCAGTCCTAGAGAGTTGCAATTAGAATTCTAACAATTGCTCTATGAGAGAACTCCCAGGGAAAAGGTTACAGCAAAGGAGCACAGAGATATTTAGGAAACACACGGAGTCATAATTAAAAATAAGAATTTGTGTTGGGAAAACACATACGAAATAAGGAGAACAGCTTCTGCTCACTGGCAATGTGCCCATTTCTTTTGCAGGTATCGTGGGATATTGTTTTCCCCTGATGGATCATGTTTTACTAATCGCAGTCTCAGTTCATTTGAAACGCCTTGCTGTGAGTCAGAGTGAGGTGGCTGTGAACTCAGCAGAAGTCATGGCATTCTGAAAAGTCAGGCACAATAAACACAGGTTTTGTAGAAGACTGGGGAGGTGTGGAAGTTAGATTTCAAAGGGGGCCAACTAGGTGTGCTCATTTTGCAAGTGAAATTGTTGTGAGTCACTTTTGTGCATTGCATTTTTCTCTGCAGAACATGAGTGCCAAGAGAGATAATCCAAATTCCTATTTTTTATTATGTGTCAGCCTTGTTTGCTGTATTATTGAGACTGTAATTTATCTTCATCTGGCTGTATTTACAGTATTATGCGTTGCAAAATATGGCAGGTTTTTATTATTACTGGTTTTATGCTGAAGCCATATTAAAAAGTGGCTCTGAAGAAACTTGAACACTTGGAAAGAGAAATTTGCCTTTTGCTGCATGACTAGTTTTCTCTCTAATTTCTCATCATATTACTTTAACATTTTCAAGCCTTCAGTGTTTTGCCATTTCCCTTAGAAAATCCTGTGAGGATAAAATGCAGGAAAAGTTGCAAGATAAAATACAGGCCACCCAGTTAAATTTGAATTTCAAATAAACAATGAATACTTTTTCAGTATAAGTATGCCCTGTATATTGCAAACGTTATATGGCACATACTTGTACTAAAAAAATTTGTTTTTTTAAAATCTTAAATTCAAATTAAACTGGTAGTCTTATATTTTTATTTGCTTAATCCGGCAAACCTGCCTTAGGACAAAAGTCTTAAATCCATACTACATTATATACAGTGTTTCACCTGTATACAGTTTCAATTTCATTAAAAGCCACTCATACCCCACCTTTTGTGCTGAGCCATATTCAACTTAGTTCATTAAATATACAGTCATGTGCCTCACAATGATGTTTCAGTCAATGAAAGACCAAATACGTGATGGTGGTTCCATAAGATTATAATGGAACTGAAAAATTCCTATCACCTAATGACGTCATTGCCATTCTGTTATAGAGCAATGCATTGCTTATGTGTTTGTGATGATGCTAGTATAAACAAACACTGTATTGCCAATCATAGAAAAGCACAGCATATAGCACACACAACTATGTTCAATATATAATTCTGGGTAATGATAATAAATGACTGTGTTACTGGTTTATGTATTTACTATACTTTTTATCATTATTTTACTTTACTCTTTATACTTATAAAAAATATGTTAACTGTAAAACAGTCTCAGACAGGTCCTTCAGGAGGTATTGCAGAAGAAGGTTTTATTGTCATAGGAGATGACAGCTCCATGTGTGTTATTGTTCCTGGCGACCTTCCAGTGGGATAAGATCTGGAGGTGGAAGGCAGTGATATTGATGACCCTGACGTTGTGTAGGCCTAGGCAAATGCGTGTGTTTGTGCCTTAGTTTTTTTTTAATGTTTAAAAAATAAAAAAATTAAAAATAGAAAAAAGCTTATAGAATAAGAATATAAAGAAAAATTATTTTGTACAGTCATACAATGTATTTTAAGTTCAGTGTTATAAAAAAGAGTTAAGAAGTTTAAAAAAATAAAGCCTATAAAATGAAAAGTTACAGTAAGCTAAAGTTAATTTATCGAAGACAGAAAAACTTAAATTTAGCAAAGTCTGAAGTGTACAGTGTTTACAAAGTCTGGACTAGTGCACAGTAAGCAATGTCCTAGGCCTTCACATTCACTCGCAATTCACTCACTGACTTACACAGAGAGATTTCCAGTCCTGCAAGCTCCATTCATGTATGTGACCTATACAAGTGTACCATTTTAAAAACCTTTTGTACTATAATTTTACTGTACCTTTTCTGTGTTTAGATACAAAAATACTTCCAATTATATTTGTCTACAGTTTTCAGTACAATAACATGCTATACAGGTTTGTAGTCTGGGAACAATAGGCTATACTATATAGCATAGGTGTGTAGCAGGCTATACCATGTAGGTTTGTGTAAGCACAGTCTATGATGTTTGCACAAGACTTAATTGCTCAATGTAGCATTTTTCAGAACATATTCCTGTCCTCGGGTGACTCATTATTGTATTTTATGCTCTCTGTGCCATGCCTTTGCAGTACTATTCCCTTAGCCTAGACAATTCCTGCTTCTACCAACAACAACCTATTTCTTTGCACAGCCAACTGATATTTGTTCAAATCTTTCAAAGTTTCATCAGGAAGACCAACTTTTTAGTTTTGTCCTAGTTTGGGTTTTAGTGGAATAAAAACCCCACCAGCACTTTGGGAGACTGAGCTGGGTGGATCACCTGAGGTCAAGAGTTTGAGACCAGCCTGGTCAACATGGTGAAACCCCATCTCTACAAAAAATACAAAAATTACCTGGGCATGGTGGCACCTGCCTGGCCAGCTACTTGGGAGGCTAAGGCGGGAGCATCTTTTGAACCTGGAAGGCAGAGGTTACAGTGAGCCAAGATGGTGCCACTGCACTCCAGCCTGGGTAACAGATTGAGACTCTGTCTCAAAAACAAACAAACAAAAAAATCTGTCTTGACCTCTTGAATTTGGATTCAGTTGAGAAATAAGGCATAGAGAATAAACAGAAAGAAGGCCAAATTGTCTAAGGAATATTATTATAAATTTGCAGCCAGATAGACCTCTACTTTCCTTCAATTTGACCTGATCTCCCAAATTGTAGGCCTTAGAGGCAAAACAGAAAATCTGAGATAAGCATTTTTTCCCTAACTGATGAATCAGACGAGTCACTCCTCTTTCCTTGGAGCTGGAGAGAAATTTGGAGGCTTTCTTCTAAAGCTTTCCTTGAAGGGAGTTGAGTAAAAATTTTCTCTGCTTTCCACTCTGACTTTGAAAAATTTGGAATGTGAAATAAGTGTGTACCCACCAGATTTTTATTCTCTGAATGAGATTATCCATTAAATTATGGTCAACTATTGGTGTGGCCAGTTTATTAGTGGGAGGTTAGGATGGTCACACTATTACCTTCATGAAGTCACTTCACCATACTGACCACTGATCCTTTGTGATCCTTCCAGGCAACTGGTGGGCAGTTTAGCTTTGCCCCCTAGAAGACCTGAAATGGGGCAGAATTGAATTAACTTGGAATTCCTTCTTAATCCTGAGTAGAGCATAGATTCCTTATTTAATTTTCCATCCTGATTTATATCTAGCCATGTTGTCTAGGAATAATCTTTAAAAATGTAAATTTGAATAAAAATAATTTATTATGGATAACATGAGTAAAAATGGAAGTCCAATAATTACATCTCTTTTTCTTTAAATGTTAAGACGTAATAAAGTGCAAAATATATTTGGTCATGATCAGTCACTTCCTTTACCTGCTCAACCTGACTCAGAGGTATCCCCAGTT
Organism: Sapajus apella; assembly: GCF_009761245.1. Taxonomy (NCBI): domain Eukaryota; kingdom Metazoa; phylum Chordata; class Mammalia; order Primates; family Cebidae; genus Sapajus; species Sapajus apella. The sequence continues at coordinate 16,852,586 of NW_022436976.1, read as the reverse complement.
TGAAGACTATGTGGAGTTGAGATTGGGTAGATAGTCACCTGGGCTATCTTCTGCTAAATAGTATAGTTTCTGAGGCATGTTCAAAGTGGAAATAATCCAGACTAAAACCTCTCATAGGCCATGAATTTTCTAATATTTAAACACAAAAGACTGTTATAACATCAACCCCATCTTATAAAATTTAAAAATTCAAGTTAAATCTAGCCTCTACAGAAATATTGTTCCGAAAACTTAGTACTCTGTATTATCCAGGTCCATGTAATTGTTGACGAAAATGAGAGCAGATATTCGGTCACTGAGGGAAAAAGGAGACATACAGAGAAATATTGGCTTTGAGTTTTGCCAGGTTATATGTCAGCTAATATCAGTTATAGGAAGGCTACAGCCTATAAAAATGAAACCAAAGAAAAATCTCTCATAAGTTCAATTGCAGCACTATGTTTGCCATGAAGAGAAGTAAAGCTGGGGGAAGGATCTACTTCTGCAAACCAGCTCAACTCTCAGAGAATAGCATTTGAGACATTCCTGCCCTCTTTCAAAGACACTGGAACTGAGCACAAATGGCAGTTTCCATCATCAAATCTTATTAGACATGCCTCCCCATTCCATCTGGCATATGCAAAATCTATTTGCATGTTCTTCTAAATTTCCAGTGCTTAGGAGTGGGAGATTATATTGTATGTTTTGTCTGGTGATACAGACTCCACTCTTTTCTGATGAGCAGGCATTTTTTGTCTTGTGCCATAGCAGTCATTACCACGGCCTCTTCGTATTAAAGCCCTTGACACTTGAAATCTGTCTTCTCCACTTTTGTTTATGCTGGGAAATCACATGCAGCTTCCTGCATTGTAAATGCTATTGGTGCTTCTGAATCCTGAGCTCTGTGGGCCCAGTGAGCACCAAAATGGCTGCCATTTTCCACCTAATGCCTTACCTTTCCACGTCCCCTTCACAGAAGCAATCCCAGTCTTCTTTCTAAAACCTCAACTGTCTTTTTCCATTCCTTACATTTCATCATCCTTACTGACCCAGAGATAATAAAACTATCATACTTTTTAATACATTTTAATTATTTTGAATTTTTATTTTTTCCATTGTTACTGTTCTGTCAGAAATAAGAAATAAAAATATTTTATAACAGTCTGTCCCTCCTTGATTAGTTTGACAAGCTTGACTTGTAAAGGCTGAATATTCTGAATACATTTCTTCTCAGCTCATGGGTTTGCAAAAAATTCATGGAATTGTTTCTCCACATCAATGCAAGAAGATCTGCCATTTCTTTCAAGATGTTAACTAATTATTACTTAACAGAAATTAACACACTTTTGTGGTCAATATCATAGTATAAGCCTCTACTTTAAAGCCATAGTCTAGGCTTATGTAACCAACAAAGCAGAGAGCTAACCTGAGATGACATGGTAGAGTAGATGATGACCCAGGATTCATTCAACCTAAATGAATCCTGGAGTTTAGATAAGACATGTTTCCCACTTAGCTCTGCACCATGATCAAAGCTACATAAAGAACAGAATTTGGAGCCCCTGAACCTACATTCCTTCCCTGTACCTGACACAAACACATCAGTGTTCAGTAATCCTCAGTGGCACTTAGCTGCCTTTAGAATTTAAAAGTTCAGACTCTTAGAAATTCAGTAAATGCTGAGAAAAAATTGTTCTGCCCACCAAGATGTCAAAAAGCCTGTGTATTGAAGCGCTGCCTATTTTAAGGTGCTGTTGAGGTAGAATGACACCCTCTTTCCTCTATAATGTGACTCTTTAATTGTGCCTTCTTAAATAAAATCAAAGTCAGTCACAGAGATCTGCACAGTCTTAGCTTATAATCTCCCAAGTGTCCCCATCCTCAGTGACTAAGGGCAAGGCCCCACATGGTTAAATTTACTAATGCCCTGCTATATTTCAATGCCTCCTCAGTTTAAGCCCAATTTCTCAATTTCTCTATTTGCCAGTGGATTAATTTGACTCTTTATTATGATTATTATTATTATTATAGTTTAAGTTCAGGGGTACATGTATAGGACGTGCAGGTTTGTTACATAGGTATACATGTACCATGGTGATTTGCTGCATCCATCACACCATCATTTACATTAGGTATTTCTCCTAATGCTACCCCACCTCTAGCTCCCCACCCCCTACAGGCCCTGATGTGTGATGTTCCGGTCCATGTGTTCATGTTTTCATTGTTCAACTCCTATTTATGAGTGAGAACATGCAGTGTTTGGTTTTCTGTTCCTTGCTGAGAATGATGGTTTCCAGCTTCATCCATGTCTCTGCAAAGGACATAACTCATCCTTATTTATGGCTGCATAATATTCCATGGTTTATATGTACAACTTTTTCTTTATCCAGTCTATCACTGATGGGCATTTGGGTTGGTTCCAAGTCTTTGTTATTGCGAACAGTGCCACAATAAACATACATGTGCATGTGTCTTTATAACAGAATGATTTATAATCGTTTGGGTATATGCCCAATAATGGGATTGTTGAGTTAAGTGATATTTCTAGTTCTAGATCTTTGAGGAATTGCCACACTGTTTTCCACAATGGTTGAACTAATTTACACTCCCACCAACAGTGTAAAAGTGTTCCTATTTCTCCACATCCTCTCCAGCATCTGTTGTCTCCTGACTTTTTAATGATCACCATTCTAACTTATGTGAGATGGTATCTCATTGTGGTTTTGATTTGCATTTCTCTAATGATCAGTGATGATGAGCTTTCTTTCATATGTTTGTTGGCTGCATAAATGTCTTATTTGAGAAGTGTTTGTTCATATCCTTTGCCCACTTTTTGATGGGAATTTTTTTTCTCATAAATTTGTTTAAGTTCTTTGTAGATTCTGGATGTTAGACCTTTGTCAGATGGGTATCTTGCAAAAATTTTCTTCCATTCTGTAGCTTGCCTGTTCAGTCTAATGGTAGTTTATTTTGCTGTGCAGAAGCTCTTTAGTTTAATTAGATCCCATCTGTCAATTTTGGCTTTTGGTGCCATTGCTTTTGGTGTTTTAGCCATTAAGTCTTTGCCCATACCTATGTCCTGAATGATATTGCCTAGGTTTTCTTCTAGGATTTTTATGGTGTTAGGTCTTATGTTTAAATCTTTAATCCATCTGGAGTTAATTTTTGTATCAGGTGTAAGGAAGGGATCTAGCTTCAGCTTTCTGTATATAGCTAGCAAGGTTTTACAACATCATTTATTAAATAGGGAATCCTTTCCCCACTGCTTGTTTTTGTCAGGTTTGTCGAAGATCAGATGGTTGTAGATGTGTAGCATCATTTCTGAGGCCTCTGGTCTGTTCCATTGGTCTATAACTCTGTTTTGGTACCGGTATCATGCTGTTTTGATTGTTGTAGCATAGTTTGAAGTAAGGTAGCATGATGCCTCCAGCTTTGTTTTTTTTGGTTTGTTTGTTTTTTGTTTTTTTCATAGGATTGTCTTGGCTATGTGGGCTCTTTTGTGGTTCTGTATGACATTTAAGGTGTTCTTTTCCCAATTTTGTGAAGAAAGTCAATGGTTGCTTAATAGCGATAGCATTGAATCTAAAAATTATTTTGGTCAGTATGGCCATTTTTACATTATTGATTCTTCCTAACCGTGAGCATGGAATGTTTTCCCATTTGTTTGTGTCCTCTCTTATTTTCTAGAGCAGTGGTTTGTAGTTCTCCTTTAAGAGGTCCTTTACTTCCCTTGTTAGTTGTATTCCTACGTATTTAATTCTTTTTGTAGCAATTGTGAATGGGTGTTCACTTATGATTTGGCTTTCTATTTGTCTATTATTGGTGTATAGGAATGCTTGTGATTTTTGCACATTGATTTTGTATCCAGAGAGTTTACTTAAGTTACTTATCAGCTTAAGGAGATTATGGGCTGAGATGATGGAGTCTTCTAAATATACAATCCTGTCATCTGCCAATAGAGACAATTTGACTTCCTCCTTTCCTAATTGAATACCCTTTATTTCTTTTTCTTGCCTGACTGCCCTTCTAGAACTTTCAATACTATATTGAACAAGAGTGGTGAGAGAGGGCACCTGTGTCTTATGCTGGTTTTCAAAGGAAATTCTTCTAGTTTTTGACCATTCAGTATGATATTAGCTGTGGGTTTGTCATAAATAGCTCTGTTATTTTGAGATATGTTTCATCAATACCTAGTTTATTGAGAGTTTTAATATGAAGTGCTGCTAAATTTTGTAGAAGGACTTCTCTGCATCTATTGAGATAATCACGTAGTTTTTGTCTTTGGTTCTGTAAGCGATGCATTATGATTTTTGATTTGCATGTGCTGAACCAGCCTTGCATCCCAGGGATGAAGTCGGCTTGATTATGATGGATAAGCTGTTTGATGTGCTACTGGATTCAGTTTGCCAGTATTTTATTGAGGATTTTCACATCAATGTTCATCAGGGATATTGGCATGAAATTTTATTTTTTTGTTGTGGCTCTGCCAGGTTTTGGTATGAGGATGATGTTGGCCTCATAGAATCAGTTAAGGAGGATTCCCTCTTTTTCTATTGTTTGGAATAGTTTTAGAAGGAATGATACCAGCTCCTCTTTGTATGTGTGATAAATTTGGCTTTGAACCCATCTGGTCTTGGACTTTTCTTGGTTGGTAGGCAATTAATTGCTGCCTCAATTTCAGACCTTGTTATTGGTCTATGCAGGAGTCTGACTTCTTCCTGGTTTCGTCTTGGGAGGGTGTAAGTGTCCAGAAATTTATCCATTTCTTCTAGATTTTCTGGTTTATTTGCATAGAGGTGTTTATTATATTCTCTGATGGTAGTTTGTATTTCTGTGGGATCAGTGGTGCTATCCCCTTTATCATTACTTATTGCATCTATTTGATTCTTCTCTCTTTTCTTCTTTCTTAAAGGCAAGTTATTTGCCTGTACTTCTTTGATATCTGACAAAGGCATCTAGATGAAGGGCTTTAAGGGATACTGATAAATGACATATTTATTTTCTCTTCTGAGTTGAGAATATATTGCAAAATAAGGCTGGATAGAAGAATACAGACATGTCAGCTTAATTTGAGTTCCATAAAATGATTGGAGAATATGGTTTAGATCTGATGCTGATACCTGAATTCAAACAACCCTTCCCCATTTCTAGCTTTCTCCCAGCAAGCCCAGAGAGTCTGTGCTGAACTAACCAATTAGAGAAGTGATGATTATGGTAAACCCTCCATGGAGGTTCTTTATTTGAAAGAGAGAACCAGGGAAGTTGAGCATATGCTGCCTGACCCCACTGCATTGCACCATCCAGTCAGCCATTTCTATGTTGGGGAAGATGTGAGTGAGAGGGCAGAGAGAAAATACAAATCAAAGGAGTAGAGAATTAATGTCCTGGCCCCAGATCTGCTGAAAAAGTCAATGTTCCCTATTATGAGAGTTCTAGCAACTCTGCTTCTTATCTGTCTTCAAAGATATAATGTCCTTGAAGGTAGGAATTCTGTTTGCTTTGTTTGTCACTATATCCTTGACAACCAGCTGGCACTCAATAAATAATTGCAGAATGAATAAAAGATTGCATGGTTTCACTAGTGTGGAATTCTGGGATAAACTTAGGTTGCAGCAACTGGCAATGATATTACCTGGATACCCAGATATAAGACATTCCCTCTGCTCTCTTTCTATAGCACAGGAGAAAATAGCATGACTCTGATATAAGGATATTCACCATGTCATTGTCCCCTCTGCACTCTATTTTTGGCAATGCAGAGTATCAGTGTATAGCCCCAGGGACCCATCAGTCATTCTCTTCCTATGCAGTGGCAGCAGGATGATATTCTAGTTATCTGTCCCCTGAGATTACTGAGTAGTTCCCAGAAAACCTCTTCACAGAATGACAAGAATATTTTCCGAATATTTTAACTGAATATTTTCTGTTTTTTTTTTCTTTTTTTTTATTTTATTGCATTTTAGGTTTTGGGGTACATGTGAAGAACATGCAAGATTGTTGCATAGGTACACACATGGCAGTGTGATTTGCTGCCTTCCTCCCCATCACCTACATCTGGCATCTCTCCCCTTGCTGTCTCTCCCCAGCTCCCCACCCCTCACCGTCCCTTCCCTATTTCCCCCCAACTGACCACAGTGTGTAGTGCTCCCCTCCCTATGTCCATGTGTTCTCATTGTTCAACACCCGCCTATGAGTGAGAACATGCGGTGTT
>NW_022436976.1:16734989-16845996 GCF_009761245.1 Sapajus apella | reverse complement strand
GCATAATATTACATGGTGTATATGTGCCACATTTTCCCTATCCAGTCTATCGTCGATGGGCATTTGGGTTGGTTCCAGGTCTTTGCTATTGTAAACAGTGCTGCAATGAACATTCGTGTGCATGTGTCCTTATAGTAGAACGATTTGCAATCCTTTGGATATATACCCAGTAATGGGATTGCTGGGTCAAATGGAATTTCTATTTCTAGGTCCTTGAGGAATCGCCACACTGTCTTCCACAATGGTTGAACTAATTTACACTCCCACCAACAGTGTAAAACTGTTCCTATTTCTCCACATCCTCTCCAGCATCTGTTGTCTCCAGATTTTTTAATGATCGCCATTCTAACTGGCGTGAGATGGTATCTCAATGTTGTTTTGATTTGCATTTCTCTGATGACCAGTGATGATGAGCATTTTTTCATATGTTTGTTGGCCTCATGTATGTCTTCTTTTGTAAAGTATCTGTGCATATCCTTTGCCCACTTTTGAATGGGCTTGTTAGTTTTTTTCTTGTAGATCTGTTTTAGTTCTTTGTAAATTCTGGATATCAGCCCTTTGTCAAATGGGTAAACTGCAAAGATTTTTTCCCATTCTGTTGGTTGCCGATTCACTCTAATTATTGTTTCTTTTGCTGTGCAGAAGCTGTGGAGTTTGATTAGGTCCCATTTGTCTATTTTAGTTTTTGTTGCCAATGCTTTTGGTGTTTTGGACACCTATGTCCTGAATGGTTTTGCCTAGATTTTCTTCTAGGATTTTTATAGTGTTAGGTCATATGTTTAAGTCTTTAATCCATCTGGAGTTAATTTTAGTGTAAGATGTCAGGAAGGGGTCCAGTTCCTGCTTTCTGCACATGGCCAGCCAGCTTTCCCAACACCATTTAGTGAACAGGGGATCCTTTCCCCATTGCTTGTTTTTGTCTGGTTTGTCAAAGATCAGATGGTTGTAGATATGTTGTGTTGCCTCCGAGACCTCTGTTCTGTTCCATTGGTCTATATGTCTGTTTTGGTACCAGTACCATTGCTGTTTTGATTACTGTAGCCTTGTAGTATAGTTTGAAGTCTGGTAGTGTGATGCCTCCCACTTTGCTCTTTTTGCTTAGAATTGACTTGGCTATGCGGGCTCTTTTGGTTCCATATGAAGTTTGAGGTGTTTTTTTCCAGTTCTGTGAAGAAGGTCATTGGTAGCTTGATGGGGATAGCATTGAATCTGTAAATTACTTTGGGCAGTATGACCATTTTCACGATATTGACTCTTCCTAACCATGAACATGGAATGTTTCTCCATCTGTTTGTGTCCTCTCTTATTTCGTTGAGCAGTGGCTTGTAGTTCTCCTTGAAGAGGTCCTTTACGTTCCTTGTTAGTTGTATTCCTAGGTATTTTGTTCTCTTTGTAGCAATTGTGAATGGAAGTTTGTTCTTGATTTGGCTCTCTTTAAGTCTGTTATTGGTGTATAGGAATGCATGTGATTATTGCACATTGATTTTGTATCCTGAGACTTTGCTGAAGTTGCTTATCAGTTTCAGGAGATTTGGGGCTGAGACGATGGGGTCTTCTAGATATACAATCATGTCATCTGCAAATAGAGACAATTTGACTTCCTCCTTTCCTATTTGAATACCCTTTATTTCTTTTTCTTGCCTGATTGCTCTGGCTAGAACTTCTAGTAGTATATTGAATAGGAGTGCTGAGAGAGGGCATCCTTGTCTGGTCCCATACTTCAAGGGGAATGCTTCCAGTTTTTGCCCATTCAGTATGATATTGGCTGTTGGTTTGTCATAAATAGCTTTTATTATTTTGAGATACGTTCCGTCAATACCTAGCTTATTGAGGTTTTTTAGCATAAAGGGCTGTTGAATTTTGTCAAAGGCCTTCTCTGCATCAATTGAGATAATCATGTGGTTTTTGTCTTTGGTTCTGTTTATGTGGTGGATTACATTTATAGACTTGCGTATGTTGAACCAGCCTTGCATCCCCGGGATGAAACCTACTTGATCATGGTGGATAAGCTTTTTGATGTGCTGTTGCAATCGGCTTGTCAGTATTTTATTGAAGATTTTTGCATCTATGTTCATCATGGATATTGGCCTGAAGTTTTCTATTCTTGTTGAGTCTCTGCCGGGTTTTGGAATCAGGATCATGTTGGTCTCATAAAATGATTTGGGAGGAGTTCCCTCTTTTTGTATTGTTTGGAATAGTTTCAGAAGGAATGGTACCAGCTCCTCTTTGTATGTCTGGTAGAATTCAGCTGTGAACCCGTCTGGACCTGGGCTTTTTTTGGGTGGTAAGCTCTTAAATTGCTGCCTCAACTTCAAACCTTCTTATGGGTCTGTTTAGAGTTTTGGCTTTTTCCTGGTTTAGGCTTGGGAGGAGGCAAGTGTCCAGGAATTTATCCATTTCTTCCAGGTTTACTAGTTTATGTGCATAGAGTTGTTTGTAATAATCTTTGATGATGGTTTGAATTTCTGTGGAATCTGTGGTGTTATCCCCTTTATCATTTTCTATTGCATCAATTTGGTTATTCTCTCTTTTCTTTTTTATTAATCTGGCTAGTGGTCTGTCTATTTTGTTGATCTTTTCAAAAAACCAGCTCCTGGATTTATTGATTTTTTGAAGGGATTTTTGTGTCTCTGTCTCCTTCAGTTCTGCTCTGATCTTAGCTATTTCTTGTCTTCTGCTAGACTTTGAGTTTTTTTGATCTTGCTCCTCTAGCTCTTTCAGTTTTGACGATAGAGTGTCAATTTTTGATCTCTCCTTGCTTCTCATGTGGGCACTTATTGCTATATATTTTCCTCTAGAGAGTGCTTTAAATGTGTCCCAGAGATTCTGGTATGTTGTGTCTTCATTCTCGTTGGTTTCCAAGAACATCTTCATTTCTGTCTTCATTTCATTGTTTATCCACTCAACATTCCAGAGCAAGTTGTTCAGTTGCCATGAAGCTATGTGGTTCTGGGTTAGTTTTTGAATTCTGAGTTCTAACTTGATTGCACTGTGGTCTGAGAGACTGTTTGTTATGATTTCCGTTCTTTTGCATTTGCTGAGGAGGGATTTACTCCCAATTATGTGGTCAATTTTAGAGTAGGTGTGATGTGGTTCTCAGAAGAATACCCCTAACAAAGCTGTCCACCTATCTCATGTAGCAGATGGCCAGAACAGGGAAATCCTGCTTCAGAATGCAGTCTGGTCTGGTGGGCCATCCTTGGTAATCAAGGCACTTTTTTTTTTAAATTTTAAGTTGAGGGGTCCAAGTTCAGATTTGTTATAGGTAAATCAGCCTACTACATGCCCATCAGTAATAGACTAATGGAAATGTGGTGCATATACACCAGAAAAAGAAGAAGCCATGTCTTTTACAGGGACATGGCTGGAGCTGGAGGCCATTATCCTTAGCAAACTAACACAGGGACAGAAAACCAAATACCACATGTGCCCACTTATAAGTGGGCGCTAACTGATGAGAACACCTGGACACCTAGAGGGGAACACCACACACTGGGGCTCTTCAGAGGGAGGAGGGGGAAGATCAGGAAAAGTAACTGATGTATACTAGGCTTAATATCTGGTTGATGAAATAATCTGTACAACAATCAAGGCATGTTGATAGCAGGGAAGGTTGAACAGGGGCAGCTCAACTGAGAGGCTTTTAAGTTTAAAACGCAATGTTTCTGAGATCCCAAGTACTATTTGCTAATATAGTATGTACACACTACATACTAGTACCACATCTAATCTCCACAAAATATAACTTGTCCTTCTTTTGAATGTATCTCCTTAGCTCCTGATAATGACACAGAACCATGCTTGTTTTTAAATTTCTTCTGGATTTCTGTTTTAAGTCGAAGTTGCAGTTTCATTATTTTATATTGCCATAAAAGGTAGACTGAGTTCAGTCTATGCATTTTACGGTAACACCATATGAAACTATAGACCAGCCAGAGATCTATCCTAAGGAGGCACAGTGCTAGCTAAAGCTTGGGTTTTAAAAAAAAATAAATGTATGGCTTCTGACAGGACTGCATTTTTTATTTTTTATTTTTTCAAAAGAGTCATTTTTGGAACATCAGAGTTAAGACAGACATTAATATAACCTCTGATCAAATTTAAAAATGCTTTGTACAGTGTCTTGAGAAGTGGTCATGTAGAACCTTAAACACTGAAACCTCTGCTGGATAGGGAAATAACCAAATCTTCGAATAGCCGTTTTCTTCTGGAGCTGTTCTGATCACTACAAAATTTTTATATCAATTTAAAAGAAGCCTTTATAATTTAGGATAGTGAAACTAGAAAAGACTTTAAAATTCACTTGGTAAAACTCTTTTGTTATAGTCAGCTCATTAATTCCCTCTATGAAGAAGCATTGTGAATCTGCTATGTGCCCCATATTGTTCTTAGAACGAGGGACATAGCAATGACTACAATAAACAGAGGTCCCCAATCTATGGAGCATACTTCTTTTAAGTTAGCTTGTTCAAAGTTACACCAAATTGAAGGGAAGTAAGACAAACTTTGCATGCACTATACTACATACATATGTTGTCTCCTTTATTCAGACTGCCTTTTCCTCCTTCATTCCCCTATTATGTTCTACTAGCCATCAAAATATTGTTTGTCACCCATGTTTTCAAGATCAGTCTCCTATATTCTCCCAAAGTCCTTCGTTTATAATGATGATACAATATAACAGCAAGGGCTCTAAGATATGGTTCAATTCTTTTTTTTTTTTTTTTGAGACAGAGTCTCACTCTGTCACCTGGTGCCAGGCTGGAGTGCAGTGACGCGACCTCGGCTCACTGCAACCTCCGCCTCTCACGTTCAAGCAATTCTCCTGCTTCAGCCCCCCGAATAGCTGGGACCACAGGCGCATGCCATCATGCCCAGCTATTTTTTTTTTGTATTTTTAGTAGAGATGGGGTTTCACCATGTTGGCCAGGATGGTCTTGATCTCTTGACCTCGTGATCTGCCTGCCTCGGCCTCCCAAAGTGCTGGGATTACAGGCGTGCGGTGGTTCAATTCTTGATATAGAATTTGCTATTTGGAAGTGATGTGATAGAAAAATGATTTAAAATGATTTAATAAGGATGATTTTAAGGCATTAGGCCTGCATGACTGAAAGAATGAAGTTGTCATCAACTAAGATTTAGAATGCAATCAATAAGGCAGGTCGTGGAGGAAGATGATAAGGCTGCCGTTCTTGATAGAAGGCTGAGATATCTATTTGGCATTCAAGTGGAGCCATCATGTTGGTTCTTAATTATAAGACGAAAGCTTGAGGGAAAGCAGTAGGATAAAAAGAGATGATCCTAGATGTGTGTGTTTGTGTATGCATGAATGTATAGGTAACATTTAACGCCATGAGTCTGGATAAGTTTACCGAGAGGCCAAGTCCAGGCCAAAAAGAAAGAGAAACAATGAAAGAGAAAGGTTGGTGCTCTATTAAGAGAGAGAGAAAAGTGTGAAATGGTTATTTAGGAGAATGCGGACAGTACATAGAGTAAGAGAACAGTATGATTTCCAGAGAGCATTAAAGGCACACTGAAGATTCATGTTCATGAATCTAAAGTGAGACTAGTTAGCATGGTTTATGTTTCCCTCTACTCACATTCTGTTGCATGAGTCCAGGTAAATTATAGATGAAAAATTGAGTTTAACATTTCAGACATCATTAAATACATCCTGCATGAACTCTAGCTATCTGGGGAATCTATAGATAATTAGCGTCAGACTTATATTTAAGAAGAAAATATACTGATTGGTTACCCCTTTACATGTAGAAGGTGGGACTCCAAGTACCTGAGTTAAAAGGATGCATTTAAATATACCTGTAGGAAAAAACATGTACTCTGCATAAGAAATTACAATGTTTAGTAATGAAGAAAGTAAAAACTAAAGAGGGTGCTGGTGAAAGAACAGATCAGCAACCTGACGGGAAGCAGAGTCTGAGCAGGAGCACAGTGAAGGGAAAACTTCTGGTGGCCAGGCAGCAAGGAGATCGGATAAACAAAACTGACTAATTTCCATTATTTTAAATATTTTAGGATAATACAGCCTAGTTACTCTAAACATTTAATAAAGTCTGCCATACCCACAAAAACCTGAATGAATAGGCAGAAAAATCAAAGGAAATCAGAGATGAAAGAAGAGAAAAGCCATGTTCAACGAGACATGAGTTGGAGATCAAGAGCAGCAAAAACTTAGAACGGGAAATATCCAGGAGGTCATAAACCCTCAGGGATGTGCAGAAGTCTGAGAAGAACATTAGACATCATGTTAAGCTTGTGGGTTCAGTTTGATTTTTTTATTACATCTTATTTTTTCTTTTTTAGTGTTTCATGCATGCTTTCTCAAAACCTGTACGTTTTAAAGAACAGCAACATAGTAGCTGATGTTTCAGAAAATGATAATAGCTACCATTTTGAATGCTTACTATGTGCCATGCATACCTACATACACGTCTACTATGAAATAACTTTTCTCATTATAATACCTTGCAAAATAGGCATTTTAAAGTTTTCATGATACTATTAATGAAACATCTATTTATGCATGATTTTGTATAATTGAAGTCTGGATTTTGATATAATTTATCATGTTTTGTGAAATGCTATTAAATTGCTGACATGTCATATTTGATATCATCTTAAAAATATGCAGCAATATTCTCACTTTATACGTGATAAAACTAAAGTTCAAAAAGGTTAATTAACTTGTCCGATTTCCCACAAATCACTGAGTCAAGGATTCAAACGCATGTCTCTAGGACTTCACATTTCTGACTGTTTCCTCCTGTAAATTCTGATTATTTCTTCCACATCTTTAAAACAAGCCCTGATTCAGCCTAGCAAGCCTGATTCCATTTGCACACCCAGAAATACATGTTCATGTCATAAAAGCAAAACATTTTCATACAGCTACAATTCATCAGACTACAAAATTCTTGGTGTCAGCAATGACACAGAAAGCCTTTTAGTGGCAGAAACAAAAACAAGTAATGTAGCTATGTGATTTATTTTAAAAAGCAGAGGGGTTACAAAGAATAAGATAAATTCTGAAGGATGAAAAGAAATCTTGTTTTCTTAGTGAAGCAGAGAGATGATGGGGGGTGGGGTGGGGGGAAATCAACCAGAAGTAACTGCTAAATTTGAAACACAAAAGTGAAGCAATCAGTTGGGGGAAACAAAATTCAGCCAAAGTGGTTGTTCCATGTGGTGACACAAGTATTTACAAAACCATCAATCACTCATCATATAACCCCAACATCCCTTTCAACGCAATGTCGTTTTGTGGATTTAATCCAGGCCAGCCAGCCTGGGAATCTTATTATTCCCCTAAATGCACCATACACTTTGGGCACTAGACAAAGAGCTAGTGGACCAGGTCCAAAGCTGTGGCAGGAGAGGTGAGCAACTGCCTAAAACTGGTATTAGATGGCTGTTGGAGAAAGTGGGAGAAGGGGAATTTGGTGCAGAGCCATGCTTGCTCAATTATAGCAGTCCGCCCAGGGAGGAAAATACCTAGTAATAAAACCAGAATCCCTGGGGAAAAGCTATTACTGGAAATATTAAGCCAAGGGAATATGCAGAATAGCTAGTAGTAGAATGTTTTAGAAGGCAAATTGAAGACAAGCTTGAAATAAAAAGATTGATGGCTGGACAATGGCGAAGGATTCAAAAAGATAACAGATTTTTTTTAACCATTTGCCTTCTACATCTTTTTGCCACCACATGTTTCCTCTGGTAGAGTTTATCTTCAGGAACCTCTCACTACCTTTATGACTCATCTTAGATGCTCTTTTGATTAAAAAAAAAAACTGATCTGTACAATTCCTTTCATATTTTAAGTTTTTTTCTGAAATGACTCGGTATCCTAAACAGTTTTGTCCCAATTGACTTGCAAGGCAACCTGAACTTTCCACCTTTGAGTACAATACCATCTACAATTACATTCCCACCAGCAGTATATAAAAATTACCACTTTTCTGCTTCCCACACTTAGTCAGATTCTAATAAAGTTGAGGCCAACATTGCTGTAGTACAATTTTCTCCAATATGCAGAAGAAAGAGTTTGCAAAACCCCTAAATTACACATAGGTGTATATGTGTTTAACTCTTGGTGTTAGCCGATTTTTAATTTTCTAAATCTGATGGGTATGAAAATGTGAGGTTGAATATCCTTTCATATGTTTATGTCTTTCAATTTTCATCTTCTGCTCATATCCTTTATCCAGCTTTCTAATGGGTTGTTTGTCTCTTACTTACTGATTTGCAAGCTATATTTACAGGTGCTTAATACTAATATTTAACTTGTTACATTCATTGAAAATATCTTTTCCCAATGTATGGATTATCTTTTAACTTTGTTTATGGGGTCAGTTTAGCAATACTTATATTTATTGCTGTATTGCTTTTGTCCCCATTTAATTTAAGAAATCCTTCCTTATCAGGATATAATTATAGTCTTTCTCTCTTAAGAGTGTTTTTTTGTTTGTTTGTTTTCTTTTTTACTTTTAGGTTAAGGAGTACATGTACAGGATGTGCAGGTTTCTTACATAGGTAAATGTGCATCATGGGGGTTTGGTGTACAGATTATTTCATCACCCAGTTACGAAGCCCAGTATACATTAATTTTTTCCTGATCCTCTCCCTCCTCCCAACCTCTTCCCACAGGGAGGCCCCAGTTTATCTTGCTCACCTTCTTTTGAGCAATATAAGTTTTGATCTCATGTTTTTGCCTTCAGTCAATCTGGAATTTACTTGTGTATATGGTATGGGATAAGATACTGATTTTTTTATATATATACAGATAAGCCAATTATCCCAGTGCAAATTAATAAACATCTTACCATTTCCTACTGATTTCTAATGACACCTATGACATTTACCAAGTCTCATATAAACATGAGTCTATTTTGCCTTCTGTATTATCATTAACTCTTTCTCCTGACTTTCAAACCCTTCTGTAATCACATTCTGTAGACCTCAGAAGTGCTTTTTATAATACAGTAACAGCACTAAATTAACAGAATCGGAGAATCTTAAAGCTTGAAGTTAATAAATGGTTTAAATAATCTGATTATCTAATTTCATACATAGGAAAGCTCAATCCCAGAGAAGCTAAATGAGTGCCCAGGGTCATACAAGCAGGCATTGGTAGAGCCAGTTTTAGAAGCATGTTGACTCTTTTCCCCCTGCAGTGCCCTGTCCACAGATCTGGTGCACAGCACATCCTAGAATGATTTCCTATTTGAATTAAATGACTGCATCAAATGGAATCAAATAGTGGAAATACAATTTGTTGAGTTTCTTCCATGTGCGGCACTGTGCTCATTGTTTTCTAACCCCCGAGAGTGACTTGCCTTTGGACTTGGTCTTGTGAATTCTAGTTTATGTGCTCTTTCCTCTGCCTCTGTTCTATGAATGATAATTCTGAGAATACTTTTAAGTTCTATTCAATGCTGAGTCCAATATTGCTGCAGTACAATCTTCTCTACCAAACAGAATAGTTTTACAAAACATCTAAATTATCCATTTGTGTCTGTGTGTTTAAGTGTATGTGTGTAATATTGATGAATACACACATACATGTATTGTATACATAAATCTGAAATTTAGTTTTGTATATGGTATTAGATAGGATACTGATTTTTTTGCATATGCAGATAAGCCAATTATCCCAGTGCAAATTAACTAACATCTCACCATTTCCCACTGATTTCTAATGACACTAAGACATCTATGAAGCCCCATATATTACAAATATGTATAATATATGTACTTATATACATGTAATATATATACACATATATATGTATATACGTGTATATATATTATACATATATATATATGAACTACAAAAGAGGAATTTCTCCTTGGAAATTCAAACTGAAACTTACACCCACTTCTTTAGATTTCATTTACTTATTCCACACATATGTTAACAATCCACAATGACATAAATTAACATCAAAAATAACCTTCCTGTCCAACAGGATCTTACAGCCTAATTGTGGAATTAGGCTTATAAAAATGCATTTATAATTCAATTATGTGGTCATTAAATAGATAAGAACAACAGAGTTACAGAGAAGCATAAAAGGGTGAGAACTGATTATTCTACCTGGTAGAGTTCAGTAAACCCTCATGAGTGAGACCATATGAACTAAACTAAAACCACAGGAAGGGAAACAAATATTTGTACATAAATGTGGATGTCTGTATGGAACATTATGACACAGAAATTTAAGAAAATTGAGATTTTATATTAGTTGGCAATGTGTCAAATTTTTCTAAGATCTCACATTGTGATCAGTATCCCTTCAAATTTATTAGACAATAAGTATATGGGCACTGTACACACTCACAGGATAGAGGGGTGGACAATACAGATTTGGTTACTGCTTTCAGAGGTAGGGTACCCATATAATTTATCATTCAAATGAGTAAACTTTGAGACTGCAAAGAGACTCTATTAATAATTACAGTGTGATGGCATTGTCCTAGACTAATTAGATTTATGGCAGTATATACAGAGGAAAATAGTATAGCAATGTGACCATACAATAGAGTTGCTAACCCTTTTTGGGGTCTCATAGAAAGCTGTGTAAATTAAATTTCTTCATAGAATCAGGGCCAGCTCCATAAGCAGTCTGCATGGTTGCACAGGGTCCCTCACTTAAAAGGACCTTGCAGTTAGTTTAATATTTAGCTGTTGGTATCTTTAAATTATATGTCTTTTTTTAACAGGGAGATCCACATTTTTATTTTCTACAGAGCCCCACAAATTATATATAAAAAGTACTTCATAGAGCACACAATTTAATCTGATTTGGTAAGAAGACAATTAGAATGCCAGGAGATTCAGGAACTATATGGTAAGAGACTGGTTAAAGGACCTGGAAATGGTCCTTTAACTGAATAAAAACAAATCTGAAAACCAAACAAATAACTACCTTAATATAATGAAAGTTCAGATGATTCAAAGAAGAAGTAGAATTTTCTGGTGTAGTGCCAGAAGGGGGTACAAAAACAATTCTTGGAAGTTATAGAAAATCTGAGGAAAGGTAGAATTACCCTAGTATTCAATGTATTAAAGCTCAGGCTTGTTGACATCAAGTCTTAGAGAATAAATTTTTGCATTCACCAAGAGGAAAAATAATGAGATGATCACGGTGGTCCAAATGAATGCTAACATTTTATATTCATAAAATACATACATTGAAACTCCCTTGTCAAAATTATTTGCATCTCAGAGTTCTAGGAAGTAAAGCAGATAACATAAAAAATAATTTCAGCTATCTTTATATATTTTTGAGCAAAGAAAGTGAAGAGAAATTGTGGAAGACTGATAGGCTGGTTGCTTAAATATTCTCAATAATGAGCCCACAAATCATGCTGACCTTAGTTGTGATTATGATCCTCAAAGACATGACTTTAAAATTAGCAAATGATAACAATGATTAATGCCTTTATTCAGCAAGTGAGGTCCACTTTTGTTGCTTAAGCTTCACAAAGAACTTGTGAGTTAAGACTGTGTGTATTATTTTATAGATAAGGAAACCAAAGCTTAAAGAGTTGAAGTTTTAGTCACATAGCTAGTTAATAGAAGACCAATTAATTGGTTTATTTATTCATTCACGATCTCAGTAAATATATTGAGTACTTAATATGTTTGGGCTGTACTATGTGCTTAGAATACAAATTTGAGGAAGACAGAACAGAGTTTATACTGTGTCTTTCCATACAGGCTACTATAACAAAATACCATAGACTGTGTGACTTATAAACAATAGACATTCAGTAGACACATGTATTTCTCACAGTTCTGGAGGCTGAAAGTCCGATACCAAGGTGCTACATGGTTGGGTTCTGGGGAGGGCTCTCTCAGGTTGCAGACTGCTGACTTTCTGCTGTGTCTTCAAATGGTAGAAGCAACTAACTTGCTCTCTGGTCTCTTTTATAAGGGCACTCATTTCATTCGTAAGGGCTCTACCCTATGACCTAATCACCTCCCAAAGGACCCACCTTTGGTATTAGGAAAGTATTAGGAAATACTGAAGTAGACCATAAAATCTTCACTCCAGGGGTATCCTCCCTATAGTTATTCACTAAGGAGCATTCTTATCCTCCATGACACAGACATATCAAGAAGAATATGAACAAACAGAACTTGCTAAATTTCCCTCAGTTTATTATCAATAGATCAGACCCTCTTTGCTAAATCATATCTCTGCACCATCGTCTACTCTCCATTAAATCTAAGAATAAAAATACATGCTTCTCTGTTTTTTGGGGGTCTTCATTTCTAAAGGACCCATGTCATGTAAAATTTACATTTAAAAATTTGTATACTCTTCTTTTGTTAATTTTTTATTATAGGGGCACAACCGTGAACCTTGCAATGGGTAAGGAAAAGATAATTTTTTCCCTTACAAAATCTGCCTACCATCTTTTAGATATTACTTAACAGGCTGGAAATATTGTATTTAAAGCTGAAATATCATATTGGTAAAGGGCAGTCCTCAGGAAAAATCCTCTTTCTCATAAAAACTTGCAGCAAATTTTCCTTTTCATGGAAAGCAAATGGAATTAACAAACAGTATTTTCTATTGTTCTTAAGCAAGAGTTTGTCAATATGGAATTAGCCTTTCCAAAAAGGTAGGCTGCTTCTCTACATTAAGAGAATATACAACACACGCAGTTTTACTAATGAAAGCCTTTTAACTTTTGTTTAATCTCTTAATGTATATGCCTAAATAAATAAGTTGTAGGAAAATATATTCCTTTGAATATTGAGTAAAGCAAAACAAAATTATGCTTGGCTATTTCTTAATTTCTGCATAATGAGGATAATGAAAAGAATCGGAATGATCTTTTCTCCCTTGTTGAAAGTGTTGCCCATGAAGCTTGTCCTCAGAATGCTACCAAAGATCCTTCCATGTCTACTCTTTTCCCTAAGCAAGCCCTTATTTCTTAGAACATTGAAAAAATCCATTTTGACAAAGACCCAAATGCAAATATTGCTTGGCACTTACTTAACAGGGAATCAAAGGAAAGTGAAATCACTTCACCAGAATTGGTCTATCGATGTTCCAAAATATCTATCTAACTGGAATCAGAGAAATCAAAGTATAGGTTAGCCCAGACAGGAAGGCATCCATTATTTTGGGAATCTTGGAATATTTGTAAAAACAGATATTGTAGTTGAGCCCATGAGAAAGAATAAGAGAGTAGAGACAGAGTGAGGAGAGTGAGAGGAATAGAAAGAAAGGGAAGGAGAGAGGTGTGAAGAAAGACGAAGAAAGGAAAGGGGAAAGAAAATACAAAACAGTTGAGCCCAAAATGTAGAGGAAATATCTCCAGAGTGGTCTGGTGAGACAGAGACTTTTAGAGGAGGCTGAGATGGATAATTTAAATGGAATATTTTGAAGAAACAAAATTTTAGGAGAAAGGAAAAGAAAAGTGAAACCAATTTAATGGAAGGTGTTAGGAAATGGTTGAAAGGGTAAAGACAGAGGCGAAGCCACTGGATCTGATCATGAGGAGCTTTTCGGTGATGCTGAGAGAGCCGTTTGCACAAACATTTCTACAAGACACAAGGGAAGAAAAATGAATGTTTTAGAGATTATATGTATGATGGCAGTGATAAATGTGAAATGAGATAGGGAGTGTGTGGAGGTGAAATATTTTAGGATTTTAAGAGAAGTCATATTTCTACAGCATCATGGCCTATTACCCAGAGCTCAATTTCTTAGTCTTAAAAGCTGTAGAAAGGTCTGATGGGATGACAAAATTAGCCTCCTGTGGAGAGTCTATTTCTCACTAAGTCCACACTTCAATATTTTGAGTAAACAACAGAAATTAAATACACAAGTTCAGTGCATTTCACTCAGGTTAATCTTTTAAATTCAGATATATTAGCCAGATGGATGACACTTATGTTTCATCACTTTTCAAGTCCAGTTAATCCTTAATCCTAATTATGCTTGACCTGATCCAAAGTGAATACAAATTCATTTTCAATGAAATAAACAGGAAGTATAGAGCTTTTGTTATTTGTTAGAACAAGTCTTATTAAATAGCAAGCACCTGCTCTCCATTCCAATTATTGTTCATAGGTTTTAAGGATCTAGGTTAAGTCGAGTTGTCAGATTTCACTTTGTTGGATAATGAAGTCAGAAACATGAATTAATCGCAGCTCAAATTTGTGTGATATTGCAGTTTGCTAGTGCACTTATTACTTCATTTTATTCTGATAATGCTGGGAGGTAAGTAGATTTGACCCCTCACCTGTATAATGGGAATAAAAATTATACTTTCCTTAAAGGGATGGTGTGAGGATTAAGTAAGTTAATAAATTCAGGGTGCTTGAAACTGTGCCAGGCACATAGAAAATATTCAATAAATGGTAGCTGCTTTGGTTGACAAAATTATTAGGATTATTAAGCTCACTGTACTTTGTATAGTCGGTATCTCACTGAAAGAAGAGGTAGAGAAAAGGGGTTAATCAGAGGGACAGGGAAGGCAGAATAAATAGAAACAGGAAGGATGGATTAATACCAGGCATATAGATGAGAGAATCTGAATCTTGCCAATTTGAAGAGGCTCTTCAGGTTAGTGCCATGCCATTAAGAAAAATGGATTGAAACAGATGTATTAAACTATATTGATTAGCTTTATAAATGTCCATTCTCTTGCAGTCAGTAATGGAAGATCATTTAGATTAGAAGAAAATGTGAAAAGACAAGGCATTCTAGGAATTAAATTAAAGGACTAAGAACCACTGACCATCTATAGGACCCTGTGTGCTTGAAATTAGTCTGTCAGTGCCTGAGTTACCTTCTGTTTATCTTGCAGTGAGGCTATTAAAACCAGAAAGGCATTTGAGGTCCTTCACATAAACGGAATACAATTATAAAGAATATCAACAAATTGCACTCTCAGTTGTTTTGCTCATTATTTGCTTTGTTCTACCTAGCCTCAGTTCAAACCTTTATTGCGGCTCACTTGGGCAGCTGTGTAACTTCTTACTCTTCAGTTCTTCCTCCCCTCAATCCATTTGCCATTGTATCTTCCAAACACATATCTGGTCAAATTAATCCCATGGCCCAACAAATAATGAAGTCAAACTGCAGCATAAATTTCACAACATGAAACTAGAATCTTTATATTAAAGCCTATTCATTAGGTCCTTGGCTCTGTGGTTATACAGATAATTCCCTATTGCTGTTCCACCATCATTAGCTGTGTGACTTGGTCTTTCCTGATTTCTATTTTTATTAAAAAAATCTTTGCTTCTTATTATATACTAAACACTTTACAAATATTAACCTAATAATCATCTAACTTGCCCTATACAGCAGTATCAAGTCCATTTTACAAATGAAAAAACTGAGGCACAGAGAGATTGATCATTACGCTAAAGTCACACAACTTGTAAGTTATAGATGTGATGTCTGCACATTGGTGGTCTAACTCCAAGTCTGCATTCTACTTCTATAGTGTCCTGCTGTCTTATACTTTACCACCAATCACTTCAGACTTCATAATATGGCAAGCATTTTTATACTACTGAACAAAAGATGATAAGCTTTTTAAAGACAAGAACACATTGTTCTTAAAATCCACTGTAACTAGAACAGTGCTTAGCATGAAGTAGGCCATATATGAACAAATTAATCAATCCAGCAGTCTGTCAGCTAGAGTCCCTGATGAAATATTTCTTCCAATAGTAATACAGGATCAGAGATATTGTCTTTAACCCCAACCCTAGGGTAGAATGAAGTTCCCAGAAGACCCAGAGTTTAGATTTAGAAATCTGATTTAAGTCCC
Source organism: Sapajus apella (assembly GCF_009761245.1). Classification (NCBI taxonomy): domain Eukaryota; kingdom Metazoa; phylum Chordata; class Mammalia; order Primates; family Cebidae; genus Sapajus; species Sapajus apella. The sequence goes on along the minus strand of NW_022436976.1, from coordinate 16,830,171 downwards.
AGTTCTGCTGCTTCCAGACCATGTGGCCTTGGCCATGTCAATTAACCTCCCTGTGTTTATGTTTCTTTAACCTGAGAAAGGATATTAATACACACACACACACACACACACACACACACACACACACATACACGCACAGTTTCTAACCACTGCAAGGATCAATTACAAGAAACTAAATGAAAGTACCTAGATTCTTGAAGTTCTAAAAAAACTGCATGAATTTATTAATAATAGGAAAGTAATGATTCCTTGTTGTAGTTGTCCGAAAGGGAATAGGCTAAAAGACGGCTTTAGGAGTGTTACTAACTACGAAACTCGTAAGTCATCTATAGTAGCTGGAACAAATTGATTTGAAAACAAAGCAGTGCTGCTGATAGTTCATATTTGAGAACAAGCACAGTTTTCATGAACTACTTTGAGCTTTATTAAGGTCTTTCAGCTTTCTGGAACCCTCATTTTCAGAGTAAGTAATCCATCAATATGCTTGATTCTCTTCTCTTCCTCCAGGTTGCCCTCATTGTCACCCTCATGACAGACAGTGGACATCACTGTCCTTTATATGGAAGCTCCACCAAGCACTCTGCATGCACTGAGGGCATTGTCCACAGCTACCCCATTTCTGATTCTATGATGTTTCTGAATACAGATTTAGATTATGTAAAATATTTTCTTGTTTTTACCTACTTATAGCCTTGTGCTTTGAATTTGATTCCTAACTTGACTATTTTTAATAATAATTCTGGTTCATAATCATAATTATGCTGCCTCATGCCACTCTTGGAGAAATATTGATCTTATCCCTCCTTCCCACTTTCAGTTCAACTCTGAGATCATGCAGGCTTATGGCAGTCCCCAGATCAGGCACCCAACTGTTGGAAGAAAAACCTTAGACAAATTAAACTTAACAGTTTAATTGAGCCAAGAATGATTGGCAAATCAAGCAAGACCCAAATCAGAATAAGTTCAGAAAGGTTTCAATGTAGCCATGCAGTGGAAGAACATTTAAAAATAGAAAAAGGAAAGTGAGATATAGAAAATGAAGTGAAATATGGAAACAGCCAGACTGGTTGCAGGCCAGGTCTTTGACTTATTGGAACATGATTTGAATAGTTGGCTGCCTTTGATTACCCAGACTCGGTGACTGGCACAAGAGTAGATTACAGTCTATTTGCATATCCAGTTAGGTTATGGTTCACTCTGCCTGGAGAAAGTTTTAGGCCAAACTCAGAATATGTAAGGAGGCAGATTTAGGCTAAAATGAATTTAACACAACTCATCACATTCTTTGTAAAAGTGTCATTCTGAGTACATGTGCTTTGTTATTGCTGATGAGAGAGCTGAATGCTAAGCTTGGTAGTACATATGGTATTCTCTATCTATTTAGAAAAAGTCATGCACCTATGTGAGAACTTAAACATCATGTAATAAAACTTACTTAGTTGGAAATCTTGCATTAATTCATGTTTCTACCCAACAACAGTTTTAAAATAAAAGGAGGGCTACTCGGGAAGCTGAAGTGGGAAGACTGCTTGAGCCCAGAAGTTTGAGACCCAGCCTGGGCAACATAGCAAGACTCAGTCTTGGTCTAAGAAACAAACAATTAATTAATGTAATTAAAAATAAAATGAAGACCATTAAAGCCAAAGTAGTGTACATGGCAGATGCTTTACAAATACAGTGTTTTCAAACCAGAGTTTAATAAAGCCCATTGCCTTTCTTTGGCATCAATTGCTAACATAATTCGCTAATGTAGAGCTCCTTGAAGAGGAGCTTCACAAATTCTTGATGCAACTCAATTCCCTGTCTCTGCCCTCTGGGTATAGGTTGACAGAGAAGTAAAAAAGCCAAACTAATCAGATAGAGCCATTAGGATCCCCGCTGGGCATGATCACAAATGAAATGATTTCACCTCTGCTGCCTTCTTGGCTAATTGACTGGTACTTTTAAAAGTCATCCTAATTCAAATTCAGTTCCTGAGCCCTCATTCCTTAAGTTGTTCAAATTTGTACCAAAATGAGCCAAAAGAGATTTCATCAAAGGTCAATTTTCTGACTCAGAGAGGGTGAGCCTTAACAAGGACATAGTTTAAGTAAGGCTTAACTACTCTTAACTAATCAAAGAAAGGAGAGTGAAACTTTAGGCAATTTTAAAATAAATATATTTTGGAGAGTATAGTGATTTAAACTTTGTGATAATATCTTATTGCCTGATAAAGATTTTTTTCTCTCACAGATAAATCAGATGCATTTGGGAGCATCAATCTGAATGCAGTCCTTACAGTTAGCAGACTAAAAATTTCCCCTTTCAATCTTCTTAACCCATTATAATTTAAAAGAAGCTATGAAGATACAGATAAAACAAAAGAAATTCTCAGTATGTCAAATCTCAAATTCTAAAAATGTGCAGACTCAGTTTTCCTTTTACCAGAAGTAGAAAGAACCGAATTCTCTTCTCAGCTCCAAACATTGTTTCCACATCAAATTGTTTATTCAAAAGCAATGATTTAGTATAAATTCTGTGCTGCTCAGCGTTTCAGACCCTAGAGATACAGTGGTAAGAAAAGTTGCACACTACATTATGCATCTTAGTTTGTGCTGAGTCTGTCCTGCAGACTCTGGCCAAGTGACAGGTAAAAGGAGTACTCAGACACACATATTTTGCATGAGAGCAGCTAGAGGACTGCTGGAGAGTGAGTGAGCAGTCCCGGTAAGCCAGAGCCACTTGTATTTATGCGCTACTGGTATAATGTCAAAGGCCTGGAGCCGACACAATTTGTGGGTAATTAACATTGTCATCCCCCCTTGCAGGGAACAGTCTAGCATATGGATGATCATAGGCTGGTCTCCAGATGACATAAGTAAATAAACCTTCCTAGATAGATTTCTTTACACTCCCTTGTTACCTACTCCTTGCCCTTAGCCTCAGGATAAGAGAATATGCTGCCTTCAGCTTTATTCTCTTTCGAAGATTTTGCAAGATTTCTGACCTTTCAGGAAGGCTTGCATCTTTCCTTATAGTTTCTCTCACCACTCTGAATGATCTAATACATCTCCCCCTTTTCTGTTTTTGCATCAGGTTTTGTTCATTGAAGAGTACAGATGTGTGCGGCAACAGGTTTGTCAGGCATAGTGGTTACAGATCCTTTTCCGTCTTTGCATTCTAGGATTAGTAGATAACATGATATAAGCATGAGTATAATCAATAATATTCTTTTTCAATCAAGGAGTGACCCCCAGGAGTGGGAGTCTATCCAGGAGAGGTGTTTTTGTACATCCTTTCATATGGCTGTTTCTTGGGCATGTAGATCTATGGCGTTTAGGGATTCTCAAATTTTAGTTTTAAGTTGCTTTACATTTGCTGTTAAATTATCATGTAAGGTTCCCCAGAGGTGCTGTTTCACCTCTTCCCAACTATATACTGATTCTAAGATAGAGAGGTGACACAGATATGCTTATGCTCCTAGTTGCAGTTTAATTGCTATCAGAATGCCAGTGCATCTTGTCATTCCTTTATATATTCTAAGGCAGCCTTGAGGGCTTGCAGATGTGTGAGAATTTTTTATCTAAACCTTGCTGTAGGAGAAGTTCATTAGATAAATTTCTGGCCAAGCTGTCCACAAAGGTGGCCGTTTGTAGTGATTCAGTAATAGATACAACAGCAACACTAGCAGTGCCTAGGATTACTATAGCTGAGACTATAAAGGCTATTAAGTGTACCTATGAGTCTTCTGTGTCTGACCTGGGACAGTGTACATTCTAAGGTGGCAAAAGCAGAGGAACCTTGCTAGTCACGTGTCAAATTGACTGGTAGGAATGCCTCAGATTGTCTCCTTAATACCGTGTCACTAGTAATATTTAAATCAGATATACTGTAATTTGTGACACATAAGGTGAACCAAGTCTGTTCCTGCACTTGGGTCACAAACGTGGAGTTGTGGGATATAATGGACAAATTGGTTCCCATAAGGAAAACATGTGGATGGGTAGTGCAAATTAGGCACTGATCTGTGTGATTATGAATGAAGGTTATAGAATAATTGTTACTGGAATTATGATATATTCCACGCCAGGCGTTAAGGGTGGTGCTAAGATGTCCCATGCACTGTAAAGTGTCTTGGACTCTACTTGGAGTCTGGGATATCCCATCCCCCCATTGGCTCAAATCATAGGAGAAATGGAACATGCCTATAAAACTGTGATTGATGGCACAATGGACATGGACATCAGTATGGTTGCCCTGCAAATGGTCGTGGGTCTCCACCTAAGATGTTATAATTGCCTAACTGGAGGCTACGGGCTTGTACCCCGTGACAGACCTCCCAGCCAAAGTGGAATCCATTACTTTCCCATCTTTGCTCTTTAGTACATGGAGGAATATTGGGGAAAGTGGTATTGGTTGCACTGACCCTACAAGAGTTGCAATGTGCAACAGAAAGCATAGCAAGTAACAAATTATCTGGAGTGAATGGTGTTTGTGTCCAGAGCAGGATTCACTCAGTCTCCTAAGTTGTCTTCTTCAGCATCCCCCAGGTAATGTCTGGAGCCTGTGTCATCCAAGAAAGCCACATCGTCTGGGGCTGCAGGTCCTGCAGGGTCATTTCCTTCATTTCTGGTACCAGGTTGGGTCCTAGCTATGCCATGCTATGGTTTGATGCATCGTGCTGCAATCCAAAGAGGGTCTGAGGGGGTGTGAACACAAGCAGATCCTCTTCCCCATTTGAGCAAATCATTTGGATCACACCATACGTTACTATTTATACCTTTCCATAAAACTGCAGGTTTTATGTTTTGAGGGGCTTTAGCAAAGTGCTTTTCTATACCTGATTGAAATTTATCATTTAAATTTAATAAATTAAGGGTAAATAAGATTTGTGCAAGTAGTGTTGCAGAGTTCTTACTCGTATTCCCCCTTTTTTGTTTTGTGAGCATATTTTTAAGGGTGGAGTGGACCCGTTCTACTACGGCCTGTCTTTGGGAGTTATACAGGATGCCTATGGAATGTTGGATGTTCCACGTCTGACAAAGTCGGTGAAATTGTAAGCTGGCATAAGCCAGGTCATTATCAGTTTTAATTTTTGTGGACCACCCTATAAATGCAAAAGTGAAGAGAAGATGTTTAATGACATATTGAGTGGGCTCTCCAGTAAGAGCATGTGTGCTAATTAGGTGGGAATTGGTATCAAGAGATACATGTACATATCTTAGTTTTCCAAATTCAGGAACGTGTGTAACATCTGTTTGCCATAACTGATTAGGTTGTAGTTCTCTAGGGTCAACACCTGTTGAAGAAGGGGATGTGCCTGTGAGCTGGCAATCTGAGCATTGGAGGATAAATTGCTTAGCTAGTCTTTGGGTAAGTTGAAATTGCTTAGTTAAGTTTCTCCAATTTTTTGGAAAAATTGATGTGACTAGGTGGCTTGGTCAAACAGTGACATCATAACTTGCAGATCTGCTTGATTATTGCCATGAACGAGTGGGCCAGGCAGTGAGCTGTGGGTTTGAATGTGTGTAATAAAAATAGGATGTGCATCTTGATCCAGCAGTTGCTGAAGTCAGAGAAAAAGTGCACATAGGATGGGCTCGAGAGTGGACTTAATGAGGGCTGTTTCAAGGTTCTGCAATAAATAAACAGAGTAAGCAGAGTCACTAACAATATTGATGGGCTGAGTGGAAAAGGTTTCTAGGGACAATATTAGGGCTCCAACCTCAGCTCTCTGAGTGCTAGTAAATCCAGATCGAGTGAGGGAGTTATGCAGTTCCCACCAGATAGCCACTGTTCCATTTTTACCAGAGCCATCAGTAAAAAGTGTTAAAGCATTTGTGTATTGAGGAGTGAACTACTTTTGTAGGCATAACGACAGGAGTACGAGATAAGAACTAAAGTAGTTTGTCAGCAGGAAGGACATGTTCTATATGGCCCCCATAATCAGAGAGTGCTATATGCAGGTTTAGATATAAGGCAGGACTGCTTCAAATTGATTTTTGACTCAAGGGAAATCTTATGACATCAGGTTCATAACCTAGGAATAGGTTGAGTCATCTGCAGCTATAAAGATGACTTTACTAACTAGGTGAACATAGAGAGATAGTGTTTTAGTCCCAGTATGTGAGCAAAATATCCATTCTAGGAAGCGTAGCCCTGGGGACATCTGTCCTATTAATCCTTTTGGGGAATGTTTAGTAGGAAAAACAAACAATTGGACTGAATATCATGGGTCTATGCAATCTAGTTGCCTCTGAGAAATAGCTTGCTCTATTTCCTCAATTTCCCTTTTTGCTGCAGAGATTAAATACTTGGTGGAGTCTAGGGCTGTATTGCCCTTTAGGATAAAAAACAGGTTCTGTAATTTATCAGTAGTTATGCCCAAGGGGGAGTAAACACAGTTAATTATCAGTAGTTATGCCCAAGGTGGAGTAAACACAGTTTAGCGTCCAGTAATTTTTGATAATCATTTAAGGTGTATAAATTGCTATTATTCAGTTTAACCTTTTGAGGTCTTACTGACCGGGAAGTTAGTATGCATCCAAGATATTTCCAAGAAGAGGCCATCTATACTTTTTCAGGTGCTATGGTTAAACCTCTTAACTGTGTATTCCTTTTGACAGAGGCATGTAAATTTAAAAGTATTGGCTCTGTTGGGGCTGACAGTAATATATCACCCATTAAATGAATAATCTTGCAATAGAAAATTCTTTTCTACTTGGGAGCAAAGCCTGATTTACATGATACTGACACATGGTAGGACTGTTCAGTGTTCCTTGAGGAAGCACTTTCCAGTGAAATTGGCAAGCTGGCCTTTCATTATTGATAGCTGGTATTGTAAATGCAAATTTTTCTCTGTCCTCTTTTGCAAGGAGAATAGTATAAAAGCAGTCTTTTAAGTCAATAATAACTATAGGCCAATCTCAAGGAATCACCACAGGGGAAGGGAGCCTTGTTGAAGGGGCCCCATAGGTTGCAAATTAGCATTGATAGCCCATAAGTCCTGCAAAAGTCTCTATTTGCCAGGCTTTTTGGGAATGATGAAAATGGACAAATTCCAAGGGCTATTTGATGACTCTATATGGCTGGCTTTTAATTGCTCCTCAACTAATTCATGGGCTTATTGTAATTTCTCTCCCTTTAAAGGCCACTGTTCTACCCAAATAGGATCTTGACAGAGCCATGTCAGGGTAAGAGAGAAATTACAACAGTAGCTATTATTAGCAAGGGCCCATATGGTAGTTTTCTACTATGGCCTTAATCCTTTTGTAAATGAGCTAGTAGCTCCATTTTCCCTAATGCTTTTTCTTATCTCTTTATAAGTATCAAAAAATGGGCTCATATACCTGATTACCTTGTTGATCTTGCATTACCAGGCAGGCCAAGAGCTCCCGTTCTAATGCCGCTTGCCTAAAGCAGGGTCCCATAGCTGTTTTGTATCCCTTTTCCAATTGTCTTTTTTCCAGTTTAATGGGGAGGGGGCTCAGGAAAGACCTCTGTTTCCTCTGTGGCACCTTTTTCTGGTAATGGTGGGGCTGAGGGAGGAGAAGGAGGTAGTAAGGTAGGTGATGGTTCCTCCTCCTCCCCTTTTTAGGCTCATCTGTACAGAGTAGCACCAAAGCAGCCCTGAATAAGGCCCATAACGTTAAAGGTGTTACTGGGACCCATTGCCCTTGTGCATGATTGCATTTAAGATTTCTCCCTACTTGTTCCCAGAGCTCTAGGTCTAGCATACTTTTTTCCAGGAACCATGGATTATAGGTTTATAGTTTGTGTTAGATCCCTTAATTGAGCCTGCAAAACCGAAGCTCCACTAGCTTTAAGCAGCTGTTTCAATACTTTTGTATACTGTTTCTGTTGAGCAGATAACTGTTGTCCCATGATGAAACCCTAGCTTGAAAATTCCCATGAACTTAGAAATCACCAGTGACTTAATAACTGTGTAGTCAATTCACCTTCATTTTCAAGGGTTCCATCGCTTTCCATTGCAGCATTTCTCACACAGGGCACCAGCTGCCGAGTCTGTCCTGCAGACTCTGGCAGAGCGATGGATGAAAGGAGTACTTAGACACACGTATTTTGCATGAGAGCAGCTAAGGAACCGCTGGGGAGTGAGCAGTCCCGATAAGCCAGAGAACTTGTATTTATTCAGTACTGGTATAATGTCAAAGGCCTGGAGCCAACACAATTTGTGGGTAATTAACATTGTCATCCCCCCTTGCAGGGAGCAGTCTTGTGCATGGATGATCAAAGGTCCGTCGGATGACCTAAGTAAATAGAGTTATCTAGATAGATTTATTTACACTCCCTTGTTACCTACTCCTCGCCCTTAGCGTCAGGGTAAGAGAATATGCTGCCTTCTGCTTTATTCTCTCCTGAAGCTTTTGCAAGAGTTCTGACCTTTCAAGAAGGCTTGCATCTCTCCTTGTAACTTCTGCCACCACCCTCACCGATCTCTTACAAATTTGCAGTTAGAATAGGGAGAATAGTTTTTTTTAAAGTAATCGTATAAATTTACAGGCATCCCTAAGAATTGATTCCAGCACCCTGGCATATACCAAAATCTGTGGACACTCAAGTTCCATAGTCAGCCTTGCAGAACCACTTAAATAAGAAAAGTCAGCCCTCCAAATATGTGATTTCATATATCTCGAATTATCTGTTTTCAATCCAAATTTGGTTGAAAAATATCTGTATATAAGTGAGCCCACACAGTTCAAGTCCATGTTGTTCAGGCATCAACTGTATATAATTTCATACAGTGGTTAATTATATATTTTAAAAATAACTCTGTAAAGGAACAAAATGTGAAGTGGTATAGGGAAATAAGGGAAACTAAGAATTCTACTTAATATGTGATGATTAAGGAAGTCCTTTGGGTAGCTAACATTTGCGCTGTCCCTTGATAGGATGATTATTCATATTCTATAAACCTCACAATTTTTTGCTGAAAAATGAAAATAATAATAGTATATGTACCACATAAGTTTGTTTAAGGTATTAAAATCTTGCATTGGAGGTTCTTTCCAATCAAATGATGGTGTATTTTAAATACTCAATGAATGAAATTAATATTATTGGGTTAGCTATTACAATGATAAGATTTCATATATTTAAATAATCATACAAGTAGCAAATGTTCTCTAGAGTGGATGAAGTTAGGTGGCATCATTGTTGAAAATATATAATTAAGAAACTAACAAGGTAGATTGATTACAACATAGAAATAAAACCATAAAATATCAAAAGCCATATCATGACCTATCACAGTTCTGTTACCACTCATTTCATATTGGACCAAAAATAATGCTGCTTATTTATGTAATTTATGTAATAACTTTCATTTGAACATTTTAGAATGCCTGAATCATATCAGATAAAGTTAGGAAAGAAAATCCTATTTATGTTTCATAAAAATATGTTTTGACAGATACAATATCACAAAGCTGAATTCGGATTTTACAGGTGAGCTAGAATCTTGTATACCATAGGGAACATGATTTTCTATCCCTGCAGAACTTCAACAGCAGCAAGATGGTATAGAATGTACATTTGTTTGAGAATCATAGATCTTTACGTAACAATTATTCACTTGTCACTTGCTAGCTGTACCTAACATCCTAAGCCTTGGTTTCCGATGTGTTAAAGAGAAGATAGTATCTCCTAATAACAGGATACTTTTGATGTTTAAGTGATATAATATACAAAAAAATCAACTAGCACAATATTGGTGACAGAATGGTGAGCAGAGCAAATACGATCCCTCTCTCATAGAATTTAATCTACTGAGGAAAAGAGATACAAACAAATAGGATTATAACTGGGCAAAATACTATTAAAATTAAACTAATATAAAAAATATGAAATCATGAAAATATCATGAAAAATGCCAAGGGCTATTTCTTGTAGTTGTTTCTGTTTGGGAAATAAACTTGAAGGGAATAGAAGTCAAGTTTTCTTCAGTTGTTTGGTAGAGCACCTAATACAACAAAAATGTCATACTTAAAAATTTATTTGATGAGTTGATTGATTATTGCAATTTTGAAGTAAAAGTAGGTGAGGTACTCTGGTTAAGGATACAGGAAAATAACAAGCTAACTAACAGACACTGTCTGCTTCATATGTCAATGAGTCTAAAATCCAGAGGAAATGTAAAGGAAGAAGTACCTTTGGGCATAGGAAAATAGTCCTCCTCTATCTGGAGGAAAGAACAAAGACAAAGGGATGCAAGGGAGAAAGAAAACCTGTCTTGCTAGCAAATCAACCCAATTAGCTCCATCAAACAAACAGGTGAACATCTTTGTCAGAATCACATCCTTCTCAGTGGCCACAAAAACAACACAGAATGTTGGCTAGGCATGGTGGCTCATTCTTATAATCCCAGCAATTTGGGGGGCCAAGGTTGGGGAATCACCAGAGGCCAGGAGCTCCAGACCAGCCTGGCCAACATGGCGAAACCTCGTCTCTACTAAAAATACAAAAAATTAGCCAGGTGTGGTGGCAGGCACCTGTAATCCCAGCTACTTGAGAGGCTGAGGCAGGAGAATTGCTTGAATCCAGGATGCAGAGGTTACAGTGAGCTGAGATCACACCATCACACTCCAGGCTGTGTGACAGAGTGAGACTCTGTCTCAAAAAAAAAAAAAAAATGCAGAATGCTACAACTGACATAAGAGAAACAAGTTGACTGTCCCACATGGGATGATACAAACAAACAAAAATAAATCCCTGGTGATCCTCCAAATTTGGGGATTCCAGAAGTTTGTTTCCATTGAAAATAACTTTGAAAGTACTCCAATTTAACTGATAAATTTAGACAAAACTAAGTTATAAAAAAATAATTAATTGGGAAGCCATTAGGCTGAATACCTTTTCCTGCCTAAGCAAATTGAATTATAGTAACCTTAGAAAAACAAAATATTAACCAATCAGAAACCACCAACTAACTTCTAACTAGAAACTTTGCCAGCCAGAAACCAAGTTACCTCTACCTATGGACTCTCCACTTGAACCAACAATTATTCTTTCTGCCTTTCTTCTGGGAATACCTTATAAAAGTTTTCCACTGGTGCCCCTTCATGGAGCCCTGAACTGCTAGTGGTCTGGTGCCTCCCAATTCATGACAGGCCATTTGCTCAAACAAAATCTTAAAAATTCTGATGGACCTAAGTTCTCCTTTAAAAAGAATAGCTTATGTAATTGCCAAGTAAGTCTTAGGAGAGAAGTTCTCTACTGTTTGTTACTTCATTTTGTCATTTCTTTCCTTGGATATCCACCCATTTAAAGAACAAAAGTTGTGAGCCACCAAAGCTAAAAGTCAGATACATGGTCTCTTTTGTGTAAGATAAATACAGAGATTTTGTTTATATTGCTTCAGAAAATGTGTGCCAAAGAGTGAAAGAGGCCATAGGGTTCCAACACACTGTATATTTTTCTTATACAGAGTAGGAACTTAAGGATCATTATTGAATACTTGTCCCTATTTTACAAGACTATTTGTCAAAAGGGCATGTTTACATACTCTCTGGCAGCTCATTAATTATCCTGCCATTTCAGTTGTGGAAACCAAAAAAAAAAAAAATAGCAGCTAGAAATGGGAATTTAATTTTTTTCCCTTTAAACACTACAATCTTTATATATACATGTGCAGTGCATTTTCCTCAAGCAGATTTACTAGCTTCTGCCACTCACATAACTTCCCTTGTTTCTTAGAAAAATGCAAACTCCTTGTCTTACTGGAAGTAGTAGGCTCCTTGCAACAGATAGTATTCAAAAATTTGGCAAAGACAAACCCCAGAAAGAAAAAAAAAATAATGAATATGCCAATTCCTTCATTAGCACTCTGTTCTTATTCTTAAGTAAACAGCTATGTAAAAATACTAATCCATTTTATGATTTTAATAAAATGTAGAATTGGGCAGATGTGTAAAACAGGAGTCCTGAAATTCTTTTGAATAATAATTGTATTTAAATATTAAAATATTAAATGTGATATTGTTTGAGGATGAATGAGATTGGGATAATTGGAGTGATTTAGTCTAGCGCACACATTAAGTCAACGGTAGAGAAATCAAATATGCTAACTACCAGTAACATATTCTCTTCCCATGAATATGCTGAGTGCTGTTATGGACTCTTTACGAGACATATCAACATAAGAGAAAATTCACTGAAGCTGCTAACAATAACATTTTCTTTTAAAGGCTGAAGGAAAGCACCCAGCCGCAGAAAATTGCTTTGTGAATCTTAAAGGTACTTAACCTATATAAATATGTTAAAGAACATAAGGTAGGTGGGATGACATCAGCAGCACCTGCCACTCCACTTCCAATTTGTAGCACAGAGGAGAGAGGCCTTCTGCTGTCTTCCTTGCCTTCCATCCACTACACTTCCATTGGCAGAGGAATGCTGTCAACCCAGCATGTCTCTGGATATCATGGATATCAAAGTCAGATACATTTTGACAGTGGTGGGTGACTACCCTTGAAACTTAAAGATATCTAGCGATATCTTTCTTCTTTAAGAAACTTGAAGTTTTTGAAATAAATATTTAGGCTCTTACATTATAGATTGCAAGACTGCAAAATCATAGCAAAAGTATCAAAAGAATCAGCTTCCCTCCAGATTACAGCATGCTGAGATTTGAGCACATGGTATTTCAAAGGAGCCATGTTCTCTGGTTTGATGTAACTTATATAAAGTGCTAGCAGCCCCATGTTTTTACCCACACCAAAAACTGTATAATTAATTACTATAATTGGCTAATAATTTGGAATAATGGAAAAATGTCTACTATTTTTTCATTTCTAGTCCTTTCTTGTTAAGAGGATTTTTCCTGTTAAATACAGACTTAAGTTTCTTAGAAAGCTGCACTTGGAAATGTGGAAGAACTCTGTTGTGGAGGCAGTGCAGCACAGTGGTTGAGGGCCAGCTTTGTAGGCAGTCAGCCTGAGTTGTACTCTCAACTTCACTGATTACTAGATTTATGTTATGTCATAATTACTTATTCTCCATGTCGGATGTAACTTATTTGCTTGATACTCAACTTCTATGCCCACCTTCTAGTATGCCTTTCTTTACCACCGAATTTGTAAGACTGAGAACTATAATACATTTCCCTGATGTCCTTGCAGCCAGCATTCTGGAGGCAAATTAGGTTCACCAATTAGATGCACGTAGTCAAGTGTTTGAAAGATGGAGGGGAGATTATGTTGATGATATTCTCATTGCACTTAGCTATTTTCTGGCTAAAAATACCATGGAAATAAGAGCTTTTTCTGCAGCAGTGCATTAGTGTCTAGCTTTGTATATATCAAGAGGGAATTATGATGTTTTCACGAGCTCCCTGATCTTGAATTCTAGTTCCAAACTGTGCAGCTACAGCTGCACACTCAGATTCAGTAACTCAGCAGGGACCTCCTGATACTCCACCTTTTCCATGGAGATCAGACCTGCCTGTTAATGTGTTTTGGGTGTTTTTCCTAGGCTTCCAGCCTACAGCCCACTCCATCCAACTCTTCAGTGATTTTTAGAAGTGCCTTTGTCTATGTGTTAAATCCATTTTTACTTAAAATGCCTGGAATGGTTTCTTTCTCGGACTAAAACCTGACTGATAAAGCTCTCCTTCAGTGGGAGCTTCCCCTTTTGTAAACTGGGGTAAATTGGGTGCTTGTTAAAGTAAGAGTATTGTGAAAATTCAATTAGATGGCTATGTGAAACATTGGACTTAACACCAGTCACACAGTAAGCACCCAGTATATGTATATTTGGTATTATTTTTTCCAATGTCAATTTAATGCTGCTCTGCCCACTGATACAGTCTCTCTCAATTTTGCACACTCATTCAGCAATGGTAATAGGAAGAATTAATAAAGAGAAGCTGAATAGGAACAATTGAGATGGTTATACATATTTTTAGGGTTCACATGATATTCTGATACATAATGGTTGAATAAGGGTAACTGGAACATCCATCACTTCAAACATTTACCTGTAAGATCTCTGGATTGTATGAATAACAAGCTTGTAAAAGAGGCATGTTCCATAAAGACAGATGTGGGTCAGAGAATTATCTGGAAAGAAAGGCTCCAAGAAAAAAGAGGAAATGTGTCTGGCCAGCAAAGAAAACAATAGTAGGATGATATAGGAACAAGGAAGCAACTGAGAGTGAATGGAGTGGAGAAATCTTTCAGGCCAACTCTGTCACATTAAAACAATTAGCTGTGGAAATTTAATAGAAATGAGTTTCCTGGGTGTCGTGGCTCACACTTGTAATCCTAGCACTTTGGGAAGCTGAGACAGGCAGATCACAAGGTCAGGAGATTGAGACCATCCTGGCTAACACGGTGAAACCCCATCTCTACTAAAATACAAAAAATTAGCCAGGCATAGTGGTGTGCACCTGTAGTCCCAGCTGCTTGGGTGGCTGAGGCAGAAGAATGCTTTGAATCCAGGAGTTGGGGGTTGCAGTGAGCCGAGATGGCGTCACTGCATTCCAGCCTGGGCAACACAGCAAGCAAGTTTCTGTCTTAAATAAATAAATAAATAAATAAATAAAAGAAATGAGCTAGTACTGGTTTTACAAACCAGAATGTAAAACTTTTAACACTAGATAGCCAAATGTCTTAGGGTAAAGCATTTCTTTTTCTGTCTCCAGCACCTGCAATGCCTGCTGCTTTCTTTACTGCCCCTTGACCTATAATCATTTTATTGATATTTTATCTCTGACATAAAAAAATATAGTATATTCAGGGTATCAATTTTAAAAGCTATCAGAAGTAAGGATTATAAGAGTATTTATAGCACCATTCTTAATCATTTTCACCAACTTTTGGATATGCTTTAAATTAGGCAGTTGTTCCCCAACCTTTGTCAGGTTAAGTCAAGCAATCCTATCTGTTAGTATAAGTAGTCTCTCTTATGCAAATTGGAGGTCACATCATAGGAGATAAAATTAGAAGAGGCTCTACAGAGAGACTTTAATGAAAGCTATTGATCTGCTCATTACTTGGCCTTCAGTTTTTAGACATCATTAGTAGGAAAGAACTTAACTGAAAAGCCTCATTAATACAGGGAAGGTATGCTAGCATGAGATATGTATGAAGGTAAAATCAGACATCAGAACTCTTTAGACAGGTATAAAGTAGTCCTTGTGCTAAGAGCAGAGAAAATGCCTTTCTAAAGGCAAATTTCCTTTTGCCTCATGGTTGTCCCAGCAAAATAATTATGATTATTAATTATAATTAAATTATATATTTAATTATAAATTCATATACAAATACAACTTTTCAACAGAAATTCATCTTTACACATAACTCTTTATCCACGCTCTGAAATCTTAAAATTATAAAACTAATATATAACTCTACGACGCTGTTGGAAGCAGAGGCCCAGATTTCCTGATGTACCATTCGTGTGAGTTTGCTATCATATTATACTTCTTCCCGAATACTTTGTTATTTAAAATTCATATAATTTAGCACTAAAGTGATTTATTGTTTTCTGAGTTATCTGGTAAGGCTGAACACACAATTTAAGTGTTTCATTCTTAGCTTTACATTTCATTATATGCTGAGTAACACTTGTGTCAGAGAAATTAAAAAATCTTTATATGAATGTTTTTTCTAACATTTCACTTAATTGTCCATGGGGTAGATCTAGTTTTAGAGAAATTCATAAATCTTTATATGAATGTGACAGTCATCATGGAGTCCAGGTTTTGAGAAATATAATTTACAAAATTTAAACGATAGGCCTCGTCTTTATAGACTGTGAATGTGAGATGGTTTTAAGTAAAAATCACAAAACTAACAAAGAAGAAAAACCTGATAAAAGTGAGGAGATGGAGAGTATTATTTTTATTTTTTTTTAATTAAAAAATGCCTTTGTTTTAGGAAGGAAAAATTAGAATTTTAATGGGATAGAAACATGCATATTTGGCATCTGAGCAAGCCAAACCAAACTCATTAGGAAACATCCTCAAGACATTTTGGCTCTTCTCCTGATCTTGTCAAAAATTCTATAACAGACATCTGGCCAAGTCACTTCACCTCTCAGAGCTTTAGTGTTTCCTGCTAGCAAAATGAAAAGATGGCTCTGTGGTTCAACCTGGATTCTGCAGTTCCCTAGGGCTGGCTTCCTCTTGAAGGTCTGTGAGCACAAAGGGGAATCCACATGAGTGGGACTTCAAGAGAAATACAGCAGGTGTGCTTTTGTCTCTTTCACACATTACACTTATGATTTTGTTTAAAAATAAGATTTCACTCCTTAAGAAGTCATCCCTATCATTTGAATATATTTCAAGATCTGCAATTCTAAGATTCTAAATGGCTGATTTACTTATGAGATCTTACTTTTAGTAGTTGGATTAAGCCATGTCAGAGGAAATTTGCCTTAGAAGTGGAAATAAAGGAATGTGGCCAGTGGAAACGATAGGAAAACGTTTTCTTTCCTATGAGAAAATATCTTAGGCCTCATATTGTACCCTGGTGTCTTGAGTTCGGCCCATTGCGGGTATAAATTCTGTTAGAATCAGCCGACAGCAGGCAATGGCCAAGTCTTCAGCATGCAGTTAAACTCACTGAGTTAACAAATGTTTCCTGAGCTCTTGTCAGGAGTTCTTTCGATTCTAAGCCCAAAAATAAAGAGGTATATAGTCCTGCTCATTGACCTCTGAGACTTACAATGTTATGAGGGAAACAGACATTATACAAATCTACACCCAATAAAAATGCTCAATCTTTTAAAAAGCTTTTATTCTGAAATAATTTTAGATTTTCAGAAAAGATAAGGACATAGTACAGAGAGTTCCCAGCAGCCTTCACTCGGTGTCTTCTAATGCTGACCTCTTACATAACCATGGGACATTTGTCAAAACTAAGACATTAACACTAGTAAATACCGCTAACTAGAGACTGTATTTGGATTTTTCCAGTTTTTCCACTGATATCCTTTCTTCAAAATCCAATCTAGGATATTACATTGCATTTAACTGTCATGCCTTCTTAGGAACCTTCCATCTGTTTCTCAATTTTCTCTAACTTTTTATGACTTTGATACTTTGGGAAAATAACTAGTAAGGTGTTTTGTAGAATGTTCCTCAATTTGGGTTTGTCTGATGTTTTTCTCATGATTAGAGTGAGGTTATGGGTCTTGAGAAAAAATGCCACATAGGTGAAGTACTATTTCATATTATTACATTAGGAGTACATGCTAGTGACATGACATCACTGGAGCTATTATCTTTAAGTTATTATTTTAACTTTTTCACGCACTATTTTTCTTTAAGGAGTTGCTCTGTTACCCAAGCTGGAGTGCAATGGCACCAGTTCTGCTCACTGCAACCTCTGCCCTCTGGGTTCAAGCGATTGTAGTGCCTCAGCCTCCTGAGTAGCTGGGACCATAGGCAAACGCCACTTTGCCTGGATATTTTTTGTATTTTTAGTAGAGCTGGAGTTTTGCCACGTTGGCCAGATTGATTTCAAAATCCTGACCTTAGGTAATCCACCTGCCTCAGCCTCCCAATGTGCTAGGATTATAGGCATAAGCCACAGAGCCCAGCCTTTCATACACTATTTATTAGGAAGGAATCACTGAATCCAACTCATACTTAAGGGGAGGAAAATTCAGCTTCACTCCCTGGGGGTAGGAGTGTTTACATTTATTATTTAGAATTGTTCTCTAAGAAAGAGTTGTCTCTTCATCCCATTCCCAATAAAAAGTTTTACAAATTATGCTAAGTGCTATTAAGGAAAATAAAAGAGAGACATAGGAGAGAATAACAGGAGAGATCTATTTGGAAGCTCTATAAACAAGATATCAGCCTTCAGGTGTCCTGGACTGATACTCTAAGGACATTAGAGAAGCAAAAGGGAAAATGACAGGAGAAAAATGTACCCTTACTAATGTCCTTTTCTCCCACATCACCTACAGCATGGATAACTTACAGATATTCAGGATTAGTGGTGCAGGGAGACAGCATCATAAAAAACAAGACAAAACCAAAAAATGCAGCAGTTTCTCTAGGACATGAACAGAACTTGTATACTGCAGTGATGGCTACTATTGAAACAGTATCCTGAAGCAATTCTTGAAGAAGCAGTTAACTCGAACAAAAGAAAAGAAAAAGATCACAAGTTAATTTTGCTGTCTGGGATGTACTAGAAAGATTACTTTCTCTTTTTCATACTTATTAAACACAATTTGTGTACAAAAGACAGGAATTATAATACGCAGTATCACATGATCCAAGATTGATATATTTGAGGTGTATAAATGAGAAGAGTAATTGAAGTAAGCATATGTAGGACATAGTATGGAGTTGGCATTGCAAAGCCAATGGGAATGAAAGGAGTCAGAATGAGTTCATATCCTACCCTAAACCCATATAACCCTGGCTTTTTAGACTAATGAGCTTATTAGCAACACGATACTAATGAGAAACTGACAAATACAGATGTCTGACTTCAGAATCTTTCCTCAATGGAATGTGATACTACAATCCTCTTGTGAGTTTGCAAAATTATTCAGAAATAAAATACAAAATGTAAGAAAACAAATATTTTAAATATAAATTTCAAATAAGATAACTATATTATGAGATCTAAGAGGAAACAGATTGGTTAGTTAATTGGTACTCTATTTCCAGCAGGAGAGGATAAAATAAGCAGATAGAAGTGCTATCTAAGCTTCCCTGCCCTTGTTTTATATGTTTTAACTTTCTTCCCACAGCTCTCAATCCTGTGCCCTATTTCAGAGCCTTTTTTTTCTCCTACTCATCTTGTGAACCTCAGGACACTGAAGAAATTCGATGTTCAGACATTTTATTTTTAGGATATCACATTATGTAATATCTTAGGCTGGTGTCACTCATTCCAAAAACTGCTGTTTTGAACGAGAACTGAGATAAATGTACCCAGTGGATATCAATCTTTTACATTCAAACTGTCTTAAAAACACCCATAAAAGCTCAGCAATCCCTTCTGAAAACATTTTTCTTCTTCTTTCCATTAACAAATATGTATGTGACTCTAGGTTCATTTTCAAAGTCTAATGCCTGCATCTCTATTTCTGGTAGTATTTCTCAGGTAATTAACATTCCTTAGAACAGAGTTAGGCACAATACTGAAAAAGAGAATTTTCACTTATTTGGTTTTCCCACTGTGTAAAGAATGTTACAACTCTACTGCACCCTTTGAATAAATATACTCTTGCTCTCCCATTAAGGACACCCATGAAAGAAAAATATAGAAAAGAAAAAAGAGAAAAAAGTTACAAAGATAAGGAATAAGGAAAGATGTTGCATGTATACTAGTGCTCTAAATATCTATAAGGCTGTGTCCTGTAAAGGGCCCACAGTCACTTCTGCTCACCATTCAATGTGATCTTTTCATCCCAAAGGAAAAACTTCTGTGGGTTGTCACTGACAGTGAGACCAGTGTCAATTTAAAATTCTGCATGGAAAACAATAGTGAGCTTCTGATCAACAATTGTTATAAAGCCAAAACATCTTCTAGTTTTATGCTGAATCAGTAGAGTTGTTTTGATATGGTATTGATTTTAAAGGCTTTTCATCAACTCCATCGATCATTTTCTCAGTTCATCTTGGTAATGTAGCTGGTCTGATGTTTAAACAGAAATCTGCAGGAGCAAAGTGGGGCAACAGTCCTAGAATGCTGCTGAAATGCCCATGGATCAGCCAGCCTACTCATTAGCTTTATTGCTAACAAAGAGGAAAACCATGCATATAATTACATGAATTGCAGAGCCAGCAACACGATTTGGCACTGGGGAATTCTTTCTCTGCCACCATTGCTTCATCAGGATCAGACATTGCCTGTGTGCCTTCAAAGGGGCATAGGGTTAGAAACAAAATAAGCAAGTGTTCTTTTTTCACTGTAGATTATTTTTCACCCCTAAGCAAACCTCTCTCTAGCCATGACCAGCCCAGCTACTTTTAGAAGTCAGTGAACCCAATGAGTCAGTGACTTTAGGCTTCTTATAACTCATGTCAATATAATATTACTGGTACTGTTACCAGTAATGTAAAAAATAATTACAGTGTTATAGAGAATATTAGTTAAGAACTGAGGTTCAGAGAATGAGTTATTCAAAATGACAAGGCTAGTAATGTGTGTTTGTGTGTCTGTGTGTGTGTTTGTGTGTGTGTGTAGGGAAGTGTGTGTGTCCAGTGAAGCTGGAGCCAGAACCTAGGTCTTCTTACCTGTCTAGCATCTTCTCCGTGTTCTTATTCATTGTTATCACTACAGTAGGAGATAAAACTTTTGAGGCTTATTCACTGAGAGCATGCCTCTCAGGACCAAATAGACTTACTACTTGGAACTGCTTTGAGAATTCTTATATTCTTATTCTGTATGGTTCCTTTGGATACCAACTTCTTAGTTATCTTGCATTTCTATTATTTCTTCTATGCACTTAAATATGATAATATGAATAATTCACCAGCATGGCTCCTGACACAAATCAGACATTCTCCATTCTCCAGATACATTCTTACTTTTCTCTCCTAATGTAGTAGAACGGCCCCAACCTTGGGACACAAAGGACTTTTACTGACAATGATTTTTAGTCATTCCAATTATTCCCTGTAGTGTAGAGTTTATAGCAACTGCCCTACATTTCCTGAAGAGTTGATATAAAAATTGAAGGAGACAATGCATATTAAATTGTTTAATTTATGATTCATGGGCTGATTTTATTTCAAAGCTAAATATAATTTTTATGAAGCATTGTCGCTTGAAGCCATTGGGAATCCTTTACTCTGGGAAACCAAACTTCTCACTATCCTTGATTTTCTTTGGAAAATCATGGTATCTATTGATTATAGAAATTCTTTTCAACATGTCAAGTGCTTAGAGATTTATAAGCAAAGGAAAAAAATCGTTGTAAGCTTTGTCAATCTGGGGATACTCATGAGATGAAATATTACCATGCAAAATGAAGATAAATCACAGTTCCAAATAGCCTTGTGGCTGAACGCTTTCCAGTGACCCACCCCAGCTCATAGATGCAGCTATGGCAAATAATTGCCAGGAGTGATGATCATTGTATTTTCAGTCCATTACCAGAGGCCTGACATACATAAAATGTAGGTCAAAGCATTCTATTTAATGCCATATTTATCTTCAGAACATGAAGCATGAGAATGTTATGTACTAAAGAAACAGAAGTGATAAATGAATAGTTTCCCAAATGCTATTTAAATGACTATATTCAACTTCTAGCTCCTCATTGAAATACAAATTCCACAAGAGAGAGGATCATGTTTGTCTTCTGCTGTCTCTCAGGGCTTAGTACAGTGCCTGCCTCATATCAGTCCTCAATGAAATACATGTAGATGATTTATTAATTAATTTGAGATCTATATTGCTGCTCTTATTTACTTACAACTGTTTTTCTTTACTAAACCAGCCCCCAGTGTTGGAAGAGACTATGTTGGCATTCATCTTTTTTTTTTCTTTTTTTGAGACAGAGTCTCGCTCTGTTGCCCAGGCTGGAGTGCAGTGGCACAATCTTGGCTCACTACAACCTTCACCTCCCAGATTCAGGTGATTCTCCTGCCTCAACCTCCTGAGTAGCTGGGATTACAGGCATCTGCCACTACCTGCAGCTAATTTTTTGTATTTTTTAGTAGGGACGGGTTTTCGCCATGTTTGCCAGGCTGGCTTTGAACTCCTGACCTCAGGTGATACAGCTGCCTTGGCGTCCCAAAGTGCTGGGATTATAGGCGTGAGCTAACACACCCAGCCTGTTATATTCATCTGTAGCCTCTACCTATAAAGATGCTCATTCAGTGAACAAATGGCTATAAAAAGAGATGCAGAATAAAGAGTAGTTGAGGTCAGTTACTTCTCCTCCGGGTCTTAAAGCATATGTACGAAGAGAATAAAAATTCTGTAACAGGGAAAATTGGTTTTCAAGGATTAAACCAGCAAGAAAAGGAACCGATCAATGAAAAAAGACAGAAACTATCATGGATAGAAAAAGTTATAGGAAAGACAAGAAAATAATGAGATTTTCTAGGCATAGACTAGCACAGAAGACTGAAGGTAACTCTGGAATAAGTTGAGAATAGAAAGGAATGCAGGAAATTCATAAACTCAAAGAGGTTTCTAGAGAGTGGTAAATACAGCATAGTATATTGCTTTTAAAATGTCAGAGCATAAAGAAAATTTCAAAGTTAAGTTATGTGTTTCAACAGTAAAAATTTAAAAGAAACAGCATGGAAACAATTGTTGGAGGGCTAGTGATGTGTTTAGATGTAATTATGGGAAGAATATGGCAGTTTTAATTATGAAAAGCTGTGGTTAGACATGTAGGAAACTGTTTTTTAAGCTAAATGAATTCAGATTGCTGGAGATGATCCAGCAGCTGCTGTGCATAGAATTTAGTGTTTGCATCTTGTAGACTAACACATTATATTTGGCCTTTAGTTAAAAATGATTTATTCAGTGCTCTCTCAGAAATGATATGAAATTTATCACCAATTACATTCAGACATTTGAAAATTTGGGGGTAAAAATTAAGAAGTGGCTGTCATTTACAGGAACTTTTAGAAATGTACCTCACTCTCATATAAAGATGAATTTTAACAGTTTTGCCTGTTACCAAAATACACTTCCTAGAAATTATGAAAATAAGAGTCTTAAAGGTGAAAAAAATAACTGAGCAATACTTTGTATTCCTCAAATTGATTTGTTGATTTAAAATTATGTTTATTCTAAATTTTAAAAGACCTTTCCAGTATAGAAACATTATCACCTAACAGATAATAATAATTCAATAATCAACCATAGTAAATTGAGTGGTGATGCTTAAAGCCAATAATTCTTGTAGAAAACATTAAAATATATCAGTGAAATAAAATGATGGTATTATGCTAAAGTTAACATGCAGAGAAACAATTGTTTTATTTTAGTTACATAAAAGATATACTATTTGTTTATATAAAGGTTAAACAAATGGAAATTGGTTAAATAGCAAACATGTATTTTAATACACGTTTATTACGGATAGGACTTCTACTTCTAATTAATGTCCACACTATCCGGATTTTTTATGGAAGTCTGAAATAGCTACACTATTATTGTCACTTAAGTTGCTACTGGTCAAATCCTAACAGTTCCAGTGTGAGTTAATATTTCTGTCTGACTGGTTGGGGGTTTATTTAACTAGATTTGTCATCTAGTTAATGTTAAAATTATGATGTTAATATCGATTTTCATTCAGGTCTAACAAGCGTATTACACATGATAAAGTTCAAACTAGAGCTTTTGACTACATAATTATGGGCAAAAATCAAAGCTAAAATCAACTATTTTATAAGTAATGATTGGTAGACAGTTGCAAAGTTTCAACTGTTTTATAAAGAGCAATGACACAGGTTGAATGACCTTAAAAAAAAAAAAACAGCTCTGGAGCACATGTCTAATTACGTCATGGAAAGCTGTGAGTTTGCCTTCCTTAACTTTTATTTTAAGCATAAAACTATTGTGGCAGTACTATAAGGAATATAATTAGGTTTAATTGTCTATTTACTTATGTGCAACAATGAAATCAAAACATCTTTCTAAAAAAAAGAGTTGATCCTACTGATGAGTTTTCAGACAATTTTCAGAATGGATGCTTATTCCTGTCTCCTGTGATCTGTTTAGGCACATGTGTCTTTAAACAATTGACAGCATAAAATACCTTTTACCAGTACCTTTTATATGACTAAACAAATTTGAGATAACTATAATGTAATTTTTTCAAAGTTCATTGGAGAGATACAATATACAAAAAAATTACATGTAAAGCAAACTATCCATTCACTTTTCCAGATATTTAAAAATATCAAGCTAAGTTAGTAAAGAGCTAAGCATACAGATTATGTCTGTAATAGGCTACAAACCCTTCCAGGTTGCTTCTTCTGGATTGTCTTTTGATGTGATGATAACTTCAACCTACATTACAGCCACAAGAGATAGTCTTGTGAAATTCAGTTTAGTTAAATGAATTATTGAGCACTAATTATGTGCTAACCATTAGACTAAGGGAAAAATACAACAGTAAGCAAAACAGAGATAGCCTCAGCACTGATAAATCCTGGAAAGTGTTCAGCTAATTATAACTCAGAGAGATAAGTGCTGTGGTGGGAGCCACACATGGTACTCTGGAAGCCACAAAGAGGAACATGGAAGGCAACCTGGTGGCTAAAGAAAAGCTTACTACAGAAAGTCAATATCCCAACTGATGATTTGAAGGATGTGAGACTTAGCCAAGGAGAAGAACACTGTCATGCACTGTTAAATCTTCTTTAGTCTTGAAGATATTTCCAAATATATTGTTTTTTTATGTCAAAAATGCTTTTTTTAGTTTTTTTTTTTTTAAAGTAAAACAGCCGTAAGGTCTTGCCCTAATACCATGACTGTTATCTTCTAAATGTTCAGATCAAGTGGTTAGGTGATTGTGAGCTAAATGTTTTACCTAGTTTCTGGCCCTGACTTATATCTGTATTCATTTTTTAATTTATTTTTCAACCAGTTTATTTCCTGTAAATAATTTTTCTGGTTACTAATGGAGTACATGTTCAATGTAGAAAATTTTAAAACCTTGTATCCAGTGATTTTGTATCCTGAGACCTTGCTGAAGTTGTTTATCAGCTTAAGAAGCTTTTGGGCTAAGACTATGAGGTTCTACTAAAGATATATGATCTTGTCATCTGCAAACAAGGGCAGTTTGACTTTTTCTCTTCCTATTTGGATGCTCTTTGTTTTCTCTTGCCTGATTACCCTGGCCAGAACTTCCCACACTGTTGATAGGAATGGTGAAAGAGGGCATCCTTGTCTTGTGCCAGTTTTCAAGGGGAATGCTTCCAGCTTTTGCCCATTCAGTATAATATTGGCTGTGGTTTTGTCATAAATGACTCCTATTTTTTTTGAGATATGTTCCTTCAATACCTAGTTTATTGAGAGTTTTTAACAGGCAGGATGTTGAATTTTAATGAAAGCCTTTTCTGCATCTATTGAGATAATCATGTGGTTTTTGTCTTTAGTTATGTTCATGTGATAAATCACTTTTATTGATTTATATATGTTGAACCAAATATTATATTGTATACCAGTATGAAGCCTACTTGATCGTGGTGGATAAGCTTTTTTATGTGCTGCTGGATTCAGCTTGCCAGTATTTTGTTGAGAATTTTTGCATCGCTGTTCATTAAAAGTATTGACCTGAAGTTTCCTTTTTTGTTGTATCTCTGCCAAGTTTTGGTATCAGGATGATGCTGGCCTCGTAGGATGCGTTGGGTAGGAGTCCCTCCTCCTCAATTTGTTGGAAGAGTTTCAGCAGGAATGGTACCAGCTCTTCTTTGTACATCTGGTAGAATTCAGCTGTGAATCCTTCTGGTCCTGGGCTTTTTTTGGTTGGTAGGCTATTTATTACTGCCTCAATTTCAGAATTTATTATTGGTTTGTTCAGGGATTCAGTTTCTTTCTGGTTTAGTCTTAGGAGGATGCATATGTCTATAAATTTATCCTTTTCTTCTAGATTTTCTAGTTTATATGCATAGAGGTATTCATAATATTCTCTGATGGTTGTTTGTATTTCTGTGAGATCAGTAGTAAAATACCCTTTGTCATTTCTCATTGTGTTTACTTGAATTCTCTTTCTTTTCTTCTTTATTACTCTAGCTAATGGTCTATTTTCTTATTTTTTCAAAATACCAGTTCTTGGATTCATTGCTCTTTTGAATGTTTTTTTTTTATGTCTTTATCTTCATTAATTCAGCTCTGATTTGGTTATTTCTTGTCTTTTTCTAGTTTGGGTTTTTTGTTGTTGTTGTTCTTGGTTCTCTTGTTCTTTTAGTCGTGATGTTAGGTTGTTAACTTGAGATCTTTCTAGTTTTTTGATGTGGACCTTTAGTGCTATAAATATCCCTCTTAACACTGGGGCTTACCTGTGTCCCAGAGATTCTGGTATGTTTTATCTTTGTTCTCATTTGTTTCAAAGAACTTCTTTATTACTGCCTTAATTCCATTATCTACCCAAAAGTCATTCAGTAACAGGTTATTTAATTTCTATGTAATTGTGTGGTTTTGAGTGAATTTCTTAGACTTGATTTCTAATATAATTGCACTGTGATCTGAGAGACTATTATGATTTTAGTTCTTTGCATTTGCTGAGCAGTATTTTATTTCCAATTAATTATGTGATTGACTTTAGAGTAAGTGCCCTGTGGTGATTAGAAGAATGTATATTTTATTTTGTTTTGTTTTTGAGGGTGGGGGCTGAGGGATTAGGATGGTGGAGAGTTCTGTAGATATCTATCAGGTTTGTTTGATCTAGTGCTGAGTTCAGGTCCTGAATATCTTTGTCAATTTTCTGTCTCAATGATCTCTCTAATTTGTCAGTTGGGTTTTAAAGTCTCTCACCATTATTGTATGGAAGTCTAAGTCTCTTTGAAGGTCTCCAAGAGCTTGCTGTATGAATCTGGGTACTCCAGTATTGCTGCATATATATTTAGGATGGTTAGATCTTCTGGTTGAATTGAACCCTTTACCATTATGTAATCCCATTCTTTGTCTTTTTTGATATTTCTTGATTTAAAGTCTGTTTTGTCAGAAATTAAGATTATAGCCCCTGCTTTTTTCTTCCATTTGCTTGGTAGATTTTCCTCCATCCCTTTATTTTGAGCCTATGTGCATCATTACCTGTGAGATGGGCCTCTTGAAGACAGCATGCAAATGGATCTTGGTTCTTTATAAAGCTTGCTACTGTGTGTGTTTTTATTGGACCATTTAGACCATTTGCATTTAAGGTTAATATTTATAGGTGTAAATTTAATCTTGTGATTATGATGTTAACTGGTTATTTTGCAGACTTATTTATGTGGTGGCCTTATGGTGTCAGTAGTCTCTGTGCTTCAGTGTGTTTTGTAGTGGCTGGTAACATTCCTTCCTTTCCACATTCAGTGCTTGCTTCAGGAACTCTTGTAAGGCAGGTCTGGTGGTAACAAATTCCCTTAGCATTTGCTTGTCTGAAAAGGATCTTATTTTTCTTTTGTTTATGAAGCTTAATTTGGCCAGATATGAAATATTTAACTATCTAGGATGTTTGTTAGCAAATAAAAGATTTACAATAAATATTTTTGTTGACCAAAAAAAAAAAAACAGAGATCACTCTATATAATATACCCTGTTTTGTCATGTGGTATATGACACATGTTTTTGCTTAATAAATAACATATGTAAAAATATTTCTAACAGTAATATCAACAAAAAATCAGATATGAAAATAAATTGCCCACAAATAACTTCAAAATAATGTTCAAATAAGAATATACTGTATATTCAGAATGTTTAAAGATAATGAGATTTTTTAAATTGAACTACACTACATTTTAACTAAATATTTACTTATTAATGTATCATAAATGCCTTCCTATATCTTTAAACACTATTTGACAAATGCAATTTAGTTGTTGTATAACAGCTTATCCTCTAAAAGTATTATAATTAATTTATCAAATAGAATTGTTTTCAGGCATCTTTTTTAAAATTTAACTCACATACACAATTCAAACTTGCCCTTAAGAAACATTTTATCAAGGCATACCTCCATCTTTGTTTTCTTTTGTTTTTGTTTATTTTCTTGCCTTCATATAATGTAGATTTAAAAAATATTGAGCCTTTATCAATCTCTGGTGTGAAAAATTGTATTGGGATACTAACAGCTGGCAATTGGGCCAGCTACCTAGGAATTTCTGAAACTGCCTTATTTAAATATTTATACTTTTTTTTTCCCATTTATTTATTTTATTGCATTTTAGGTTTTGGGGTACATGTGAAGAACATGCAAAATTGTTGCATAGGAACACACGTGGCAGTGTGATTTGCTGCCTTCCTCCCCATCACCTACACCTGGCATTTCTCCCCTTGCTATCTCTCCCCAGCTTCCCACCCCCCACCGTCCCTCCCCTATTTCCCCCCAACTGACCCCAGTGTGTAGTGCTCCCCTCCCTGTGTCCATGTGTTCTCATTGTTCAACACCCGCCTATGAGTGAGAACATGTGGTGTTTGATCTTCTGCTCTTCTGTCAGTTTGCTGAGAATGATGGTTTCCAGGTTCATCCATGTCCCTACAAAGGACCCAAACTCATCGTTTTTGATGGCTGCATAATATTCCATGGTGTATATGTGCCACATTTTCCCTATCCAGTCTATCGTCGATGGGCATTTGGGTTGGTTCCAGGTCTTTGCTATTGTAAACAGTGCTGCAATGAACATTCGTGTGCACATGTCCTTATAGTAGAACAATTTGTAATCCTTTGGATATATACCTAGTAATGGGATTGCTGGGTCAAATGGTATTTCTATTTCAAGGTCCTTGAGGAATCGCCACACTGTCTTCCACAATGGTTGAACTAATTTACACTCCCACCAACAGTGTAAAACTGTTCCTATTTCTCCACATCCTCTCCAGCATCTGTTGTCTCCAGATTTTTTAATGATCGCCATTCTAACTGGCGTGAGATGGTATCTCAATGTAGTTTTGATTAGCATTTCTCTGATGACCAGTGATGATGAGCATTTTTTCATATGTTTGTTGGCCTCACGTATGTCTTCTTTTGTAAAGTGTCTGTTCATATCCTTTGCCCACTTTTGAATGGGCTTGTTAGTTTTTTTCTTGTAAATCTGTTTTAGTTCTTTGTAAATTTTGGATATCAGCCCTTTGTCAGATGGGTAAACTGCAAAAATTTTTTCCCAATCTGTTGGTTGCCGATTCACTCTAATGATTGTTTCTTTTGCTGTGCAGAAGCTGTGGAGTTTGATTAGGTCCCATTTGTCTATTTTGGCTTTTGTTGTCAATGCTTTTGGCGTTTTGGTCATGAAGTCCTTGCCTACACCTATGTCCTGAATGGTTTTGCCTAGATTTTCTTCTAGGGTTTTTATGGTGTTAGGTCTTATGTTTAAGTCTTTAATCCATCTGGAGTTAATTTTAGTGTAAGGTGTCAGGAAGGGGTCCAGTTTCTGCTTTCTGCACATGGCTAACCAGCTTTCCCAACACCATTTAGTGAACAGGGAATCCTTTCCCCATTGCTTATTTTTGTCTGGTTTGTCAAAGATCAGGTGGTTGTAGATATGTTGTGTTGCCTCCGAGACCTCTGTTCTGTTCCATTGGTCTATATCTTTGTTTTGGTACCAGTACCATGCTGTTTTGATTACTGTAGCCTTGTAGTATAGTTTGAAGTCTGGTAGTGTGATGCCCCCAACTTTGTTCTTTTTGCTTAGAATTGACTTGGCTATGCGGGCTCTCTTTTGGTTCCATATGAAGTTTAAGGTGGTTTTTTCCAGTTCTGTGAAGAAGGTCATTGGTAGCTTGATGGGGATAGCATTGAATCTGTAAATTACTTTGGGCAGTATGGCCATTTTCACAATATTGATTCTTCCTAACCATGAACATGGGATGTTTCTCCATCTGTTTGTGTCCTCTCTTATTTCGTTGAGCAGTGGCTTGTAGTTCTCCTTGAAGAGGTCTTTTACGTTCCTTGTTAGTTGTATTCCTAGGTATTTTATTCTCTTTGTGGCAATTGTGAATGGAAGTTTGTTCTTGAATTGGCTCTCTTTAAGTCTGTTATTGGTGTATAGGAATGCATGTGATTTTTGCACATTGATTTTGTATCCTGAGACTTTGCTGAAGTTGCTTATCAGTTTCAGGAGGTTTGGGGCTGAGACGATGGGGTCTTCTAGATATACAATCATGTCGTCTGCAAATGGAGACAATTTGACTTCCTCCTTTCCTATTTGAATGCCCTTTATTTCTTTTTCTTGCCTGATTGCTCTGGCTAGAACTTCTAATACTATATTGAATAGCAGTGGTGAGAGAGGGCATCCTTGTCTGGTGCCACATTTCAAGGGGAATGCTTCCAGTTTTTGCCCATTCAGTATGATATTGGCTGTTGGTTTGTCATAAATAGCTTTTATTATTTTGAGATACGTTCCATCAATACCTAGCTTATTGAGGGTTTTTAGCATAAAGGGCTGTTGAATTTTGTCAAAGGCCTTCTCTGCATCAATTGAGATAATCATTTGGTTTTTGTCTTTGGTTCTGTTTATGTGGTGAATTACGTTTATAGACTTGCGTATGTTGAACCAGCCTTGCATCCCCGGGATGAAGCCTACTTGATCATGGTGGATAAGCTTTTTGATGTGCTGTTGCAATCGGCTTGTCAGTATTTTATTGAAGATTTTTGCATCTATGTTCATCATGGATATTGGCCTGAAGTTGTCTTTTCTTGTTGAGTCTCTGCCGGGTTTTGGAATCAGGATGATGTTGGTGTCATAAAATGATTTGGGAATATTTATACTTTTCTTAGGTATTTGACAGTTTGATTTATGATATATTGTAGTTTTTTCCAACTTATTGTGATTTTATCTCATAGGTAGTTGAAGGTTGTTTTTGGAATATGTTAAAACTCACAATAATTTTTCTTTCTATCTATACATATATTCTTCGGCAAGCACTTCACCATACCAAAATCTACAAAATGCGTACACAGAGAGAGAGAGAGAGAAAGACAGAGAGAGAGTGTGTGTGTTATATGTTTCTGTGTCGTATACTCTTAACTTATATCACCTTATTTTATTTTACATATTCTCTTATATGTTGCTTGAAGTCATTTTTGGAACAAGGCAGTATATAAATAATATATTTTTAAGATCAAAACAAACAAATCTGAATACATATATTTAATATATAAATTTAAAAAATTAAAATTTTTAAATTAAAATTATCTTTATTATTTTTATGTAAATATTAAATTAGTGGCTTATACCTTGACTGTAAAAATCATGTTTCACTGAGTTAAGGGTACTTATTGTGGCATTGAAGGTATGTAACATTTAAATGTAATTTTGAAACTGAGAGCATATTTTCACCTAGTCATACTAATAAATGGCCTTCATCAAGAGAAAGTGATAAGATCTTATTTAAGTCCAGAAAAGCATAATTTTAATAGCAAAGGTACACAAATGTGTGCATTGCAGTAAAGACTGTAGACCTTTGTCAGTATTCAGCATTTTGCTGTGATATGCATAAGAAACATAAATAAATATGAAAAGATACATTAAGAATGGCA
This sequence comes from Sapajus apella, assembly GCF_009761245.1. NCBI lineage: Eukaryota > Metazoa > Chordata > Mammalia > Primates > Cebidae > Sapajus > Sapajus apella. The sequence continues at coordinate 16,799,052 of NW_022436976.1, read as the reverse complement.
GATTGAGGTAATATTTATTGAGGTAATCTTTTTATTGCCAAGTAATTGGGAAAACTATGTTTTTCTTATTTTGAGTGGAACTTTAGTCTCTTAAGATGACACATAAGCGTGGGATGGCAAAGCAAAAAATGTTGCCTCCTCTCAATCAGTAGATTTTTGGATATATCCTAAATTGGACCAAGTGGATTAAACACACATAAAAGTCTCTAATTTTTGAATGTCTGTACTCATAATTTTGGTGCTATGAGTTATTTGATTTTACTGAAAACTAATTTAGTCATTACAGTGGGTAGAAGCTTTTTATAGAGAAAACATATGGATTATAGTCAGAAACATTTCAGTATACCTCCCAATTGGCTAGCTTGTTCTATGACTTTGAAAAATTATGCAAGCTGTATGTCTCATATTGTTTATAAAATAAGAGTAATAATAATTACCTTACCATGGCTTACTTTAATAGTTAAATTAGGTAACAATAATATAATTTTAAAGTATGAAGCAGCCAGCTCAGAGTATAGAAGGTGCTCAATGGTTATTTATTTATTTTTCCCTTAAATATTAAACTTCATTATTCATGTCTATACAGAAGAAAGAAACTTCAGTTTAGAATACTATAAGCATTTCTGGATAATTTTTTGACAGTAAATTTTATTAAATATTTCTGGTTAAAAGTGGTAGAATGAAGTTCACATTATCCCACTTTTAATTCTCAGATACCACAATAAGTTAGCAAGAATAATAAAACTAAATCATAAACACTCATTACTATAACTATGGGCTGTCTTATGGCCACAATACACAAAATATATAGAAGTGTGGTTGCAAGTAATTAACACCAAGAAAGGTGAAGGAGGAGTAAAAAGAGAATGTCAATCCATCAGTTTCACTCCTAGTTATATGCCCAGAAGAACTGAAAGCCAGGACTCAAACAGATAGTTGTACACTAAGATATAGAGCAGTTTTACTCACAGTACCCAAAAGGTAGTAATAACTCTTGTCCATCACCACTTTAATGGATAAAGAAACTGTGATGTATGCATATAATAGTATACTCTTCAGCCATAATGATTTTGTTGTCATGCCACAACACAGATAAACTGAAAATATGCTATTAACATATTATAGCACAGATAAAATGAAAATGTGCTAAGTGAAATTAGCCAGACACAAAAGGAAAAATCGTTTATGATTTCATGTAAATAAGGTATCTAAAATAAGCAAATATATAGAGAAAATAAGTAGAATAGTTTACCCAGGGGAGTGGAGAGTTAATGTTTAATGGGTACAAAATTTCTGTTTTGGGTAACAAAACAGTTCTGGAAATGGATGGTGATGATAGTTGCACAACATTGTGAATGTACTTAATACCACTGAATTTTATACTCAAAACAATTAAAATGTTATATTTTATATTACATATATTTTACCACAATATAAAGGGGCTGCAGAATACCACTGGCTACAGATCTCAGAAAAACTGCATAGTAATACTCTCCAAAACAAAGGAAACACATTTAAAGGAAAAACCAAAATATCATATTTACAACAAAGAAAATAGAATGTCTTGGCCTAACAATGGGTACTTTTTAAAAAAAATTTTGTTTGGTTCTAAGTACCAAAATAGGAAAGAAAGTCTACATTGTGAGCAATCTTACAGCTACCTGCATCCACTAGCATGCTAAAGATGATGGCTAAAAGATTTCACTTAATCCAAATAAAAATTTCTGCTGACCCAAAATATGGCCATGGTATCCTGCCAACATAAATATGCTTCAAAGGACTAGTTGGGGAGAAAAAAGTCTCAACCAAAAACAAAAGTGAAAAGCAGGAAAAAAATTGCAGATTACAATCACCCACCAGAAAGATAGTATTATGAACAGATCAAAATTATACTTAAATATGACCGTACATATATACATGTGCATTTTTAATTATTAAGGGAATAATCTTTTTAACAAGATGTTATACAGAGATATGAGTTTAGAGAAGCAATTTCGAGAATTATAGAAGAAATAAAGAAAAATATAGAAGCAGCTCAAGAATAAATAGAAATGAAAACAGATACTAAAAACAGGAATGAAAAACTGAACAAAATAAAATGGAGACAAATGTCTGACAAGATTATAGAGAAAATGATAAATATCAAAAATAAACAAAGGATATTTGAACTATGCATTACAGAATTTCACAAAAAACGTAAAATGATGAAACTAAATTTCAAGAAATCTAAGAATTAACAGGGGCTATCTAGCAAAATTTGGTGCCACATATTTGATCCTGTTAAATCTGTTAAATATCAAATGTGAAAAATAAATTCCTGTTTAAAAAATGAGAGCATGAAAAGGAGAGGAAGATAAAGTTATACCTTCTTTTGTTAAGGTAGAAAACCAGTAGATATTATCTAAGAAAGCTGAAAATCAAGGTGTTATACAGGAGTATATATTTAAACTTAATCATTAGAAAAATAAGGAAATCTTTCAAAATAACAGAAGATATCGACACCAAAAACACACCACAGACCACATAGTAACTGTATCCTGATGCAAAATCTAAATGTATATTATATTCAAAAACCAATGTGATTGTCAAATTGAAAAAAAATACGTATACACAAATACATATACTTATAAACATATATACACACATGTATTCTTAAAAATTGTTAATAAAATAATCTGAAAAACTAAACTTCAGATGGACAAAAGATTTTAATGCAAAAACATAAACCACAGAAGTACTGGAAGAACTTTTAAAAATACAACCGTAATGGGGCAACATCTTATGAAGTTTGCAACAAAACCCACGATTTGTAAATTAGACCTAGTAAGTTATAAGGCATAAAAATTTCAAGGTTTCTACATGGTAAACATTTTTAAGCAAAGAAAAATGACAAACAGGAAAACAGCATTTGCTTTTTATATTATAAAATATTTATTTTCTTTTTCTCATAGAGAACCCTACAAAATCATTTAAAGAAAGATTATCACAAGGTGGATGGACATTTTATCAAATCATTAATTTAGCACTTATTTATTGAGCAACTATTATGTCTCTAGGGACTCATCAATGAGCAAAACTAGCCAAAGACCCTGCTCTCACAGTTTATATTCCGACAGTGAGAAGTAATTATTAAATATAATAAATAAATAAAGTATGTAGTATATTAGAAAGTAAATTATGTGGAAGAAAAATAGCAAAATAATGGATATTGACACCAGCCTCATTGTCCCATAGAACTGATGTTTATAGTTTCTTTTGAATAAATGTAGAAATTGACTTTCCCAGTCTTAAAATGTGAGAAAGTTACATTTGTCTTATTTGAGTTTCTCTCAGAAAACCAATTAGTAGACCTCTCAGATAGTATCAAGGAACTGAAACTCACCAGATCACATCTGGACAGTAAGATTTCAGATCCCTTACCTGTCATAAGGGACTAATTGATAACCTGCTTCCTGTTGGCAAGCTCCTTTTCCTTACACCTCCCTAATTCCCTATTTTCCCATACATGGTTACATTTCTTCTCTGCTATATAAACCCTTAATTTTAGTCAGTCAGGAGCAAGGGTTTGAGACTGATCTACCATATTCTTGGCTGCATCACCCAATTAAAATCTTCTTCTCTGGCAATTCTTGTCTCAGTCATTAGATTTCTGGTGTTTCAGTAACAGATTTTGCCTCCCTGACTGATAATGTCAGCCAGGAGAGTTTCAGAAGCCCTCCTAAGCAGCTGCCCAACCCGTTTCTGGTCCAGGTGGGTCTTGGTCTTTCTTTCTCCAACCCTACCACTGCCAGCCATAACTGCATTCCTGATCAGTCAGGAAGAACAGCCTTAATCTTTCACCTGTGTCTGGATGAGTACATGTCCTTTGTGAGCCCAGATATCAGGAACTACTCCTCTTTATTTGGAAAATGTTAAAGAAATTTCCATTTGCAAGTTGAACAAACTAAACTGACTGAGAGAGGGACACACCCTACTGTTTCAGGTGGACACTTTTAGAGGCTTGTTTGTAATTGTTATGTGTGTGTCTGGACAAGTTAGTATCTTTTGTGGGTACCAGACAGCGGGATTGACTCCTCTCAATTTGGGAAATTCTGAAGGAATATTTGTTTGCAAGTTGATGATGCCCAACTGATAAAGAGAGGACACATCCCAAATGTTTCAGTTTGGACACTCTCAGGGCCTGTTTGTTGCTGCAACATTTGGATTATGTTTTGTTGATTGTTTGTGTGTGTGTCAGTGTATTCATGGGAGGTCAGGGTTTGAACTCAGAGTGCAGTCTCCTTGATGCATGTACTCATGGTGCATTCTTTAAGGTTGCCCTGAATGCAGTTGTTGGGAGGTACTTGTGGCTATACCATCTGGAACGCACCTGACCTTAGCTGGTATTATAAGGTCTTCAAATTATAGTGCTGCTAAATGAGAAAGTGGGGTGGAGTTCCATGTATCCAGGCTCTTATGCTGCTATTCTAAGCAGGGTTGGGCCTGGTTAGTATGTGATAATCTCTTGTGGTGCTCTTTGGCCATAGTGTTCTTTGGAGTCTAGGTATGTTTGGCCTTTAAAAATCAAACTACCATGAAAGCTTCTTTACCCTACTGTGAAAAATGAAGTTTAGCTATGTGAACGTGTATGTAGGCCAGTGAATTTGTATGGCTATCTCATGGCTTGAGTTCCAAGGTAAAATCTACTGGATTTTTTCATGTGTATATATGTGTTTAGATGTATTTATGTATATGTACATTTATTATGTTTTTGGCGTGTCTAGCAAATTGGCTTATAAAGATGCACTCATAAATTAAGTAAATAAGTCCAAACTATGTTTCCAGTTCACATGACAAGTAAATCTTTAATAAACAAGCTCACTTTAAAATTATTAGTAAGATAAAAATAGAATTGTCTTCAGAAATGTTAGGATACATTTTTGTCTGGGCTTTATATTTGTCTCTGTTAGATTTTGAGGTGTCAAGCTTTGGCACAGATTATAAACCATAAACCCAGCCAAAACAAAATGATCTGTGTGTGATTTTTAAAAAACGAGACTAACGTAATGTTGTTGGTTTAATAAAAATAGCTGAATCTTCTGAGTTATTGGCAAACATGCCTATGTATTTAACTTTAAGGTTCTTACTTAGGTGAGCACCTGATATTCACAGGCTATAAACAAGGATATAACTTGAAATGATGTGTAATTTGTTCAGTATCTCAGTTTTTAAGAGTAATGCTGATAAACTGTTAGAAATGAAGGAATTGGGCCAGAGACAGTGGCTCAGGCCTGTTATCCCAGCACTTTGGGAGGCTGAGGCTGGCAGATCACGACATCAGGAGTTGGAGACAAGCCTGGTCATTATGGTGAGACCCAATTGCTACTAAAATTACAAAAATTAGTTGTACATAGCAGCATGCACCTGTAGTCTCTACTACTCAGGAGGCTAGGGCAGAAGAATCACTTGAACCTAGGAGACAGAGGTTACAGTAAGCCAAAATCATCCACTGCACTCCAGCCTGGGTGACAGAGCAAGACTCCATATCAAAAAAGAAAAAAAAAAAGGAGTGAAAAAATTGACAAGTAAATAGAATAAATTTTGTAGGTGAATGGTAAACTTTTGGTGTAATTTAAAAATCATAAAATTTTTGATACTCATTGGATATCTGGGTCATTTCCAATGTAAAAAGGGTTACAATATGGAGAAATATATTTCTAAAAATTGTGGAATGTTTTCATTTAAAATACCAATATCGGATAGTTCAGGATTTCTTGTTTTTTAAGTTTTCACTGAAATTTAAGTTTACTAAATATAAAAATTCTAGTTAATATGTAATTCTGTATTTACAATGTGCCAAAGAATATGTATTCTTCTTGAGAAAAAGAATAATTTTGTCTAATTCTGAGGTTATTTAAAGGTATATCTAAATTATAGACTTGAAAAGTTGATTTATGAAGCAAGATAGAAAACAGTAAGTAGGTGAGAGAGATGTAAAGAAAGTCACGGACATAAAGATGAATTCTTAGTAAGGAAGGTTAAAGAAAAGTGAATAGCTTTTTATAAGGAATCTTGTATTTTGCATTTTTGTTCTAAATTAAAATGGTTATTTTTAAAACAGAAAATTTAGGATAAAACAGAAAGTCCAGGCATGTCATAGATGGTCTATGTAAGCCACAGGTAGTTTATTCCTATTTCTCCAAAAGTCCATCTGCATACACAATACAGAGAAAATAGAAAGTTGAAAAAGTTTAGATAATAAATATTCTTTAACACTTGATAGGAAATTGGAGAAATTTGCCTAATTAACATTGCTCATAATTAAAGCTTTTAGTCTTGATGAAGGTAAATTAAGAAATATTGTAAAAAATACATTGGCAGTTTGACAATTCTTTTTTAATACAGGTAAGCATGAAGTCAGATTTACATAGAGCCAGATTTCAAATAAATGCTTGCATTGTTCTGTTTCACACTGTATTTGCTCTTCTGCATAGATAATACTAGCATTAATGTACTTACTGGTCAAGTGCCTAAAGTTAATTTCTTAATCTCACAAAATGTATAGTGGTTTTGATGAACTTGACTACATTAATTTGTAAACCAGGAATGAAATATCAGTCATTTTTTTAGGCTCTGTGTAACACTGTAGCAGGTAAAATTTGGGGTGGGTTTTCTGGTTGTTTTTTCTTTTAATTTTTATTTGCTATTCATTCTCCCTTGAGTTTTGCTTACATGTACTTATATAAGACCATTTATTCCTTTTATTTTATATAGAGAGTTTGTATTTGGTTCTATGAATAGTCATTTTGTTTCCTATGCACTTCTAACAGTTCATCATTTGCTAACAGTTCATCATTTGCTCTATTTAGCTAACAGTCCTAAGCTACTTTGTCAAGCCTGCAAAAATTGATAGAGAACTCCAGCCCTTTAAAAATTGATTGATTTTGCTAACCTCTGATGATTTAGAGAGTCACAAGAGTTTTAAATTTCCTAGCAGAAAACATAAAAGACTTATAACTTTTGAGCAGAAATAGTCAATTATTTATTTTGTTATTTGGAAAAGTAGATGAGAGTAAAAATATTTAAATGGTGTTTATTTTCAAGCAAATTCAATCAATAATTTGAGTTAATTTCAGATATACATATACATATATATATGTATATATAGGTAATTATATAACATATATATATATATATACATATATATATATATAGGTAATTAAGAAAAACTGTAATATGGATACAAAGGTTTAATGTTCAGGAAATACTGGCCTCCTCCTTAAGAAAATTGTATTGACTACGATTTCTTTAAAGCTACTTTAGTTGTATTTACTATTATTAAAATTAAGTGACTTTCATTGGGACTAAGTAATAAAAAAAAAGTGAGACTTTATAGTGATTTTTAATCTCAAGCCTTTTTATCACTGTTAGGCCTTCATGTGTGTACTTAAAATATATGCAAGTGTTGCATTGGTTTCAAGAGTCTAGTGGTGAAAGTTACCTAATCAGTTGTTAGTGCTGCATCTAGAAACCAATCTTGTCAATGTGTAATAATACTGTTTTTTTAAGACAAAGTCTCATCTATCACCCAAGCTGGAGTGCAGTGGTGCAGTCTAGGCTCATTGTAACCACAGCCTCCTGGGTTTAAGTGATTCTCCTGCCTCAGCCTCCTGAGTAGCTGGGATTACAGGTGCAAGCAACCACACCCAGCTAATTTTTATATTTTTAATAGAGACGGGGTTTTACCATGTTGGCCAGGCTGGTCTCAAACTCCTGACCTCTGCTGACCCACCCACTTTGTCCTCCAAAGTGCTGGGATTACAGACATAAGCCACCATATCCAGCCAATAATGCTATTTTCCTCTGTGTGCTTGCTCTTGCTTTGTCCCTTTTTTGTTTAGTATTTAAATAAATGGAGATTATTTATCCTCACACTGAATTTCCAAAACTGATATTTGCATTTACCATTTTTTTAAATGATGGAAAAAAGTTGTCTTGCTTTGATCAGTTTGGTAAAGGACCTATCAGTCAGGTTTTTTGATGCCTTTGGTTACAGTTCTGTCACTAGAATGCTTGGAATCAGGGATGTGCAAGGAGTAACCTAACCACTTTAATACAATGGATTCAAATGTTGACTAGACACCAAATGACAGTGTTTTAAATTGTGACATTAGAAAGAATGAAAGCACTTTCTGCAGTAGAAATGTCTTATAAACTTACCTAATCCTTGTCCTGTGACGTTAGAGGACTTTCACTCTTGGGTCTAAAAAACACTAATCTGGATCATTGACACTATTCAAAGACTCCTCTTCAGACCCAGGGGAAGGCAGCAATCAAAATGAACTGCTTTCATGAGACACAGGACCAGAAATTAAAACTGTTCAATCCCTCTAGGCCCAGGAACAATCATGAAAGAGGTGGGTACATGAGAATGTAAGGGCCAATTTCAAAGGATAACATTAGTTCAGAGTTTTTCTGTAAGTTAAACATGAATCTTAAAAGCTCACTGATGCAAGGCCAGCATCTGGTCCATTACACTGGAATAACAGGGTTTCCTTGGGGCATTGATCAGCTCTTTAATAAAAAATATTATAAAAGTTGATAAAAGTTTTATAGACATCTTACCTTATGGTCAAACTTATTAAAATTAAACAGATTTTTGCTTATAAGATTTTATTAAAATTAGCTTTAATATGAATGTATGCAATTCCTGAAATTCTGATGTCTTAGAATATGTTGTCAGTAATAATTAGGATTATTATGTTAAGTTGTTGTATGCCACAAAAATAAGCATATGTTCTTGTCAACTGGGCCTTTTCCTATGGCCATCCTAAGACTTTTGTCATCCATAATTGTTGTTTTGCTTTGATTCTTCTCAAAAAATGGCTTATCAGTCCAGGACTTGCTTCTTCGGGGGAGTTTGTGAAAAGGACTCTTGAATGTAGGTTTCTGATAACATTGAGGATTATGCCACTGGACTAGAGAGAAAACTTCTGAGACTCTAATTACAAGGCTCAAATGTTCACAACAATTCCTAACCCAATATGAAGCAGACCAGGAGTTGATTGCATGGACTGAACTAATAGAGGACTGAAATAATTTTTTGTTTTTTTCTTAGAAAAAATGCTGATTCTTTTTTTTTGGTTTTTTTTTTTTTTTTTGGTTTATCAGAGTTGAGGGAGCTTTTTTCTTTTGGCCTATTTATATTCTTTAAGAATTGAGAGGAGTATATGTTTTTAAACAGATTTGAGACATATTTCTCTCTCTGCCTGATTTCTTCAGAATTTTGAAACTCTATATTCTTAATTTATGGCAATGTGTTTGTTTGCATATATTTTCTTTTCTAATGGCGCATAGTTGGAACTCGTTATTTTCCAAGGCTTTGACTAAAATGACATGTTTTCTGAATAAGCATACTGCTTTGAGAAATTGAGGTTGACTTTGCAGAGTGGATGAAAACCCCTTAGAAAAGCTGGCCTTATAGTTTATGAAGTTCCTTTCCATAGGGTTCCTGGCCAATGGAAAATAGAGTTTCACTTTTTGAGAGACCTGGAAACCTCAAGCTGTTTGGGGGTCTCAAGAAGAAACGGGTTCACCCAATTCTTGCAGGTATTTTTAGGTGCAGATGGATCCTTGACTGGGCTCAGGAGGCCTTTGGAAGTCAAGTCTGAGATTCCTAATGAGAGATTCCAGCAAAGCCCATTTAGGAGAGCCCAGTTGGACAGTGATTCTTGCTGTATTTTGTGTGGTTATTCAGACCAAGTATGGTGGGACTGAAGCTTACTTTGTAGATAGGTTGGTACTGCTGTGTTTTGTCTTTGGTGCAAGTGAAGGACTGAAGAGAAAATGACTGTTTCAGAAGAAACCCATAGTGTTTAATATTTGATTCCCGGGTGGCCATGCAGTTGCTCCTGGTATAAACCTGCCGACAATGTCCCTTCTCAAAATGTAGCAGCCAGAAAGATTGATGACTACATTTTCCATAGATGAGGAATTGATAAATTGAAAGTGGGAGACTAAAACCCACCCAATTTTCTCATAGAACTGATGTTTGTGGTTTCATCTGAATAAACATAGAAATTGACTCTCCCAGTATTAAAACTTGAGAAAGTTGTATTTGTCTTGTCTGGGATCCCCTCTCAGGAAACGAACCATCAGGTCTCCCAGATAGCATCCAGGAACTGAATCTTCCACATTACCACATCTGGGCAATGAGACGCAGGACCCCTGTAATGATTGCCCAACCAACCACCTGCTTTTTATGATTGACAAACTCATCTTACTTATCCCTTGAACGTTCTCTTTTCTCACACATGGTTACATTTCTTTCCTACTATAAAAACCCCTAATTTTAGTTGGTCAGGGAGACGGATTTGAGAATTATTTCCTATCTCCTCAAGTGTAGCACCTGATTAAAGCCTTCCTCCCTGGCAATACTCATTGTCTCAGTGAATGGCTTTCTGTGTGGTAAATAGCAGGACCTGGACCAAACCCCTGACATTTCAGTAACAATATTAGGAGTATCAAAGTCAGGGATAAGAGTGGTCAGTATGAGCTTCAGGCAGAAGGTGACATTTGAGCAAAATCTTGTAGACAATGAGACAGTTAGTTAAGAATATTTTAAGAATTTTATATGTCTATTTTAAGGATTTTATAAGAATATTATAAGGAAGTGCTAATAGAAGTATCTTAAGGCAGTAACACACTTGGAATATTTGAAGAAGTACAATGAGATCACTGGATTTAAAGCAGAATAAGTAAGAAGAAGAGTAATTAGTGATTAAATCTGTGAATGAATATGGTTCAGAACACATAGGGAACTGTAGGTTTAAATAAAACCAGTATCAGAGGGTTTGTGCAGAATAGTGACACATAATCTGAATCACAATTTATCAAAATTACTCGGTTTGTTATGTTGGGATTAGATTGTAGCAGAGCAATAATGAAAGCAAAGAGATCAAGTCAAGAGGACTTTCAAATTGCCCAATGATGTGGTTTGAATCTGTGTCCCCACCTGATATTTGTGTCTGTGTCCCCATTCAAATTTCATTGTAATTGTAATCTCCATTCTTCAAGGGAGGGACCTGATGGGAAAGTGACTAGATCATGGGGGTCAGATTTTCCTTTTGTTTCTGTTAATTGTGATAGTGAGTTTCATGAGATTTGGTTGTCTAAAAGTATACGGCAGCTCTCCGCTCTCTCTTGGTCCTGCTCTTGCCATGAAGATGCCTGCTCCATCTTTGCCTTCTGCATGAATTAAAGCTCCCTGAGGCCTCCTCAGAAGCAGATGTTGCCATGTTTTCTGTACAGTCTGCAGAAAAATGAGCCAATTTTGTTTATTAATTACCCAGTCTCAGCTTTCTTTATTGCAGTATGAGAATGGACTAATACACCCAAGTAAGAAATGTTAGTGGCTCTTCCCATGTGACTGTATCAGAGACAATAAATGGTTATACTCTTTCTATATTTTGAAGGGGCAGTCAATACATTTCAGAAAAATAAATACAAATAAATATTAATATATTAAAAGTTTATTGTCATTAAGAGAAATTCAAACTATACTAAGATATAGCCATTAAAATAGCAAATAAAAATATAATTACAAATGTTAGTGAAGATATGGAGATACTCAAATTCATATACATTGCTAGTAATGGCATAAATCGATATGATCACTTTAGAAACTAATTTAGCAGAATCTACTAAACTGAACATATGTACACCCCGTGATCTTATATTTTTTCTTCTAGATACATACCTAATAGATATGTTTATAGGGGTGCACTGAAAGACATATATAAAAATGTTCAAAAATCACTATTTGTAAAAACCACAAACTGGAAATTTCCCAATGCCCATCAGCAGTAGAGCATAAATTGTGGAATAATTGAAACAGGAAAAGTTCCTTTATTCCTCTTGCAGAGTGTGCAATGAGGGTGTGGCTAGCTTCTTCAGTGCCTCCCGGCTGCTCAGATCTCTAGGGGAAGCGTGCAGACAGGCAGGTTGTGGGGCTTCAACTCCAAGGCAGCATCTAGCCATGAATGCTTATAGCTCTGGAAGCCCCAGTGTGTGTGTGTTACAGTCTGCTCTTTCAGTTTAGTCATTGTGTTTATCAGCTCAATTAGACCCTCTGCCTTACCACAAGAAGAGAGGGCTTTCTGTATCCTGGGTTCTTGGCTTGGTGTACCAGAAAAATTGGATTACATGTGTGCTTGAAAGATGGGTATAAGGTTTTTTTTTTTTTATTGAGTAGTGGTAGCTCTCAGCGAGTTGGATGGGGAGGCCAGAAGCAGGATGGAATGGGAGGGTGGTTTTCCCCTGAAGTCAGGCCACCCAGCAGCTGGGCTCTCCTCTGGTCACCCTGGCCAAACTCCACATCATTCCATGAGTCAATGGCTGGCTGACATCTACTGGTGCCTGTCAGTGTGCTGTTCTTCCTGTGTGTTCTTCAGCCACTGTGTTCCTCTCAATGCCCAGCCACTTGTGTCTGTGCCTGCTAGGGTCTCGGAGTTTTTATAGGCACAGGATGGGGGTGTGGAGGGCCAGGATGGTCTTGGAAAATGCGACATTTGGGCATGAAAACAGAAATGCCTGTCCTTACCTAGGTCCATGGGCACAGGCCAGGGGGTTGAGCCCTAGTTGGGGACCCATCCTTCTCTACCCAGCACTTCCCTGCCCCTCCTGTATCATAATCACACAATGGAGTATAATAATCAAATGAGAATGAATGAGAAATTACATCTATATACAAAAGTATGGATAAAGCCCACATACAAAAAAATGTTGAGTAAAGAATGCAGATACATAAATCATCATGGAATCAGTTCACATAAAGATCAAAACCAAGAACAGTTAATCTATGGTGTTAGAAATCAGATAGAGGGCTCCTTTGGATGAGAGTTAATGACTGTGCCTGGGAATACAAGGCGGGCTTCTGGGATGCTGCAAATGCTGTTTCTTGATCTGGGTGCAAGTCACATAGGGTGGATCAGCTGGTGAACATCCATGAATTCATTTGTGATTTTGCACATTTTTAAACACAAATGTTGTACTTCACATTTGAGAATAGAGCTAGTGCTTTTAGCCTATGGCAAAAATATAAAAAAATATTTTGGCTAGAGAATGGGAAGAAAAATGTTCTCTTGCAGGGATGGTATGAATATAAATTAGTGTAAATTTTATGGAAGTCAATTTTTGTCTTACTAAATACCAAACCTATGAATTCACATATTCCTTTTCCCAGCAGATATACTCCTAAGAATATGTTTTTATACTTTTACACATGAACAACATAATGTATGTTCAAAGTTATTGTAGCATTGTTTGTATTAGCTATAAATTGAAACAACCTTAAAGGAATCAATGGAAACATGTTTAAATAAATTATGGCTGCAGCTGTTCAATGGAAAGTTATAGAGTTATAAAAAAAAAAAGCATGAGAAAGAGTTATATGCACTAATATGGAACAATTGTCAAGATACATTATGAATTTTTAAGTGAGGTGAAAAATGACTGACTTATATGTTTCAATTTATTCTAAAAGAATATGTGCTTGTATATACATAGGGGAGGATAGATAAGAAACTTAAACACTCTAAGGAAAATAGATAATAAACCACTGATAGTAGTTGTAGAAAGACTTTCTACAGCATATCTTTAAGGTTTCTGAATAAGTAATTATATTTCTTATTCAATAAACAAATACAATATACATTGAAATGAAAAATAATTTTATTAAGGAGGAAAAGGTACACAATCTATCATAAAATAACAATAACCAGAGAAGGAAATAATTTTTCTCACCTGGGTACTACACCAATGCAGTGTTCCAAAGTCACACCTGTATCATTAAGTGTGAAGTTTAATAAATTGTGGGAGCCATTCAGAAGAAGCAGTTTTATAGTTCCTGCTTAACAGAACATATGATAACATTGTGGTTATATTTATTGGATTCTGTCACTGTCAGTTTAAGATCATGTCTACTTCTTTATTCATTGCATTAATAAGAAAATAAATTATCTAACATAGTCATTTTACACTTGCCTTTCTGTTTTCTAGTTTTTCATAATTTAAAAGAAATACTACAGAGATCTGCTTTTCAAAGGTACCTGTATTTACAAGGTATCTAATATCTAGATGAAAAGTCAAAAATACTTTACTTTTTATACTTCTGTTTTTACATTCTTGGGTCAATAATCTTTTCTTATTTCAGCAATGTATAGATAGATGGTTGTAATCTCAAAGATTTTATAAGAATCAAGTATTTTCTAATTATAAAACACACTTGAAAATATTCAATGTATATCTTATGTTAATATGAATATACACTAAGGCTAACAATTTTAGTTCATAATTTTAATGTGCTATACATTTTTATCTCATTATTTCAAAATGTAGATATTAGTTACATCAAATTCAAATGATTCAGAAAATCTTCTTTTATTGTTTGTACCAAACAATATATTTTGGATATATATTTCTCAAAATGGAAAGATAAATACATACAGCTTGTATGAAATATTTTAAAAAACTGATACATTAGTTTTTAGATAAATTTTGTAACTATATCAAGAAACTCAATTAAGAACTATTTAAAATTTTAATGAAATCATTCCAGTAAATGAAGCTAATATTTTAAAAAGTAATCTATTTTATTTATTTCTTCTAAAAAATGGGATACATGTACAGAACATGGAGGTTTGTTACATAGGTATGCATGTGCCATGGTGGTTTGCTGCACTTATTGATGCATCTTCTAAGTCCCCTCCCTTCACCCCCCAACCTCCAGCAGGCCCTGGTATGTATTGTTTCACTCTGTGTCCATGCGTTTTCATTGTTAAACCCACACTTATTAGTGAAAACATGCAGTGTTTGGTTTTCTGTTCCTGTGTTAGTTTGCTGAGGATGATGCCTTCCAGCTTCATTCATGTCCCTGCAAAGGACATGATCTCATTCCTTTTTATGGCTCCACAGTATTTCATGATGTATATGTACCACATTTTCTTTTATTATTATTATTATTATTATTGTTATTATTATACTTTAAGTTCTGGGATATATGTGCAGAACATGCAGGTTTGTTACATAGGTATACATGTGCCATGGTGGTTTGCTTCACACATCCGCCCATTAGGTATTTCTCCATCTACATTAGGTATTTCTCCTAATGCTATCCCTCCCCTAGCTCCCCATCCCCTGACAGGATCCCATGTAAAATGCTCCCCTCCATGTGCCCATGTATTCTCATTGCTCACCTCCCACTTATGTGTGAGAACCTGCAGTGTTAGGCTTTCTGTTCCTGTGTTGGTTTGCTGAGGATGATGGTTTCCAGCTTCATTCACAAACCTGCAAAGAACCTGAACTCATTCTTTTTTATAACTGCATAGTATTCCATGGTGTATATGTGCCACATTTTCTTTATCCAGTCTATCATTGATGGGCATTTGAGTTGGTTCCAGGGCTTTGCTATTGTGAATAGTGCTGCAATAAACATATGTGTGCATGTGTCTTTATAACAGAATGATTTATAATCCTTTGGGTATATACCCAGTGATGGGATTACTGGGTCAAATGGTATTTCTGGTTCTAGATCCTTGAGGAATCGCCACACTGTCTTCCACAATGGTTGAACTAATTAACACTCCCACCAACAGAGTAAAGTGTTCCTATTTTTCCACATCCCCTCCAGCATCTGTTGTTTCCTGACTTTTTAACAATCCTCATTCTAACTGGCATAAGATGGTATCTCACTGTGATTTTGATTTACATTCTCTAATGACCAGTGATGATGAGCTTTTCTTAAGTATGTTTGTTGCCCACTTAAATGTCTTCTTTTGAGAAGTGTCTGTTCATATCCGTCATCCGCTTTTTGATGGGATTGTGTGTGTTTTTCTTGCAAATTTGTTAAGTTCCTTGTAGATTCTGGATATTAGATCTTCGGCCCCCAATCTCTTCTGGCTTTCAGAATTTCTGCTGAGAGGTCCACTGTTAGTCTGGGCTTCCCTTTGTAGGTGACATGGCCTTTCTCTCTGGCTTCCCTTAATAGCTTTTCCTTCATTTCAACTTTGGAGAATCTGATGATTATGTGTCTTGGGGTTGATCTTCTTATAGAGTATCTTAATGGTGTTGTCAGTACTTCCTGAATTTACATGTTGGCCTGTCTTGCTAGATTGGGAAAGTTCTCCTGGATAATATTCTGAAATGTGTTTTCCAGCATGTTTCCATTCTCCACATCTCCTTCTGCTACTCTGATCAATCGTAGGTTCAGTATTTTTATGAAGTCCCATATTTCTTGGAGGCTTTGTTCATTTCTTTTCTTTCTTGTATCTCTGTCTCTACTTGTCTGCATGCCTTATTTCAGCAAGGTGGTCTTCAAACTGTGATATTCTTTCTTCCACTTGGTTGATTTGGCTGTTGATACTTGTGCATGCTTCACAAAGTTCTCATGCTATATTTTTCAGCACAGGCAGGTCATTTATGTTTCTCTCTAAACTGGTTATTCTAATTAGCAATCCCCCTAACCTTTTATCAGAGTTCTTAGCTTCTTTCCATTGGTTTAGAACATGCTCCTTTAGCTCCGCATGGTTTTTTATTATCATCTTCTGAATCCTACTTCTGTCAATTCTTCCATGTCATCCTTGTCCAGTTCTGTGCCCTTGATGGAGAGATGTGATCATTTGGAGGAAAAGAGGCACTCTGGCCTTTTGGGTTTTTAGTCTTTATCGTTGATTCTTTCTCATCATGAGTTTGTCTAGTTTTGGTCTTTTAGGCTGCTGACCCTTGGATGCTTTTTTTCTTTGTTTTTTTGGTGGGGGCTTTTGGTTGTTGTTGTTCATACTGTGGTTGTTGCTTTCTGCTTGTTTTTCTTTCAGTGGTCAGACTCCTGTTCTGTAGGGCTGCTGCAGTTTGCTGGGGGTTCACTTCAGGCCCTATTCATCTTATTCACTCCCACGTTTGCAGATATCACTTAAGGAGGCTGGAGCACAGCAAAGATGGGTGCCTGCTCCTTCTTCTGGGACCTCTGACCTCTAGGGGCACTAACCTATACAGGATCACTCTTGTATAGGATGTCTGACAAGTCCTATTGGAGGGTGTCACCCAGTTGGTTGGCATGGGGAAGAGGACCCATTTAATAAAGCACTCTGTCCCTTGTTTGAGGAGGGTGTGCCTTGCTTGGGTGAAACCTACTCATCTGGGCTGCCCAGATTTCTCAGAACTACCAGGAGGAAAGGTAGGACTGTTTGTCTGTAGACACTGTGGCCACCCCTCCCCTTAGGGGCTCTGACCCAGGGAGATCTGGGTTCTGTCTCTGAGCCACTGGCTGGAAATATTGGAGTTCCTGCAGGGAATCACCACCATGAAGTTGGATGGGTCAGGGACAGGCCTGAAGAGGCACTCTGGCCACAGATTGCCACAGCCAGTATGTTGGCCTGTGGGGTACAAGTCTTGGGACCAAGTTGTCCAGTCTCCCTGGCTCCAGTAGGGAAAAATCACAGCCTGGATGGACAGAGATGGTTGCTGCTCTTCCCTGCCGAGAGAGCTTAGCATGTTAGGCAGTTGCAAGTCCCAGTGCTAGCTGCTGCCCTTCTCAGAAGGAGCTCAAAGGGCTTAGACAGCAGGCAGCCACAGCTTGGTACTGGTTGCCCCTCCCCCCAGAACTCAGCAGGTTTAAGCAGATTCCAGGTGAGAGGCTGATGAGGATATGCGTGTTCTGGGATTGGGAACCAAGTCCCCAGTGGCGTTGGTTCGCAAGTGGGGTCTTCCAATCCATGGATAGCATAGTTCCATGGAAAAACATAGTTTTCCCTCCTAGGTAGCATGCTCACTCACTGTCTCCCTTGGATGGGGAGAGAGGACTGCCCTGCACCATGTGGCTCTCAGGTAGGCCCCTGCACCACATTGTTCTTCCTTCTCTCTGTGGGTAACACCAGGCTTCTAGTCAATTCTGATGAGAGAACCTGGATATGTTGGTTGCTGTTGAAGGATTCACACTCTTATTATGTTTCTTTCCAATGGGAGCCTTTGCCTCGCTGCTATTTCTAGTTGGCCGTCTTGGCCCTACCTTATACTTAGTTTTTAAATTTTTATTCTATTGTTATAAGAATATTTGGCCTGAGATATATCCTTTTAACACATTTTAAGTGTACAATACAGCATTGTTGACTATAGATACAATGTTGTGCAGCAAATCTCTAGAACTTACTCATCTTCCTTAACTGAAATTTTATAACCAGTCATTAGTAACTCCCCATTTCTGGTCCCCCTGGCTCCTGGTAACCACCTTCCACTCTTTGATTCTAAGAACACGACTATTTCAGCTTGTCGATATAAGTAGAATTATGCTGTGTGTGTGTGTGTGTGACTGGTTTATTTCATTTATCATAATGTGTTCAAGTTTCATCAATGCTGTTGCATTTTGCAAAATTTTAATCCTTTCTAAGGCTGAAAAATATTCAAAAAAATATTTTTTTAAGCAGCAGGGGTTTGATAGGCAGAAGAGAAAGGAGGAGGAAAAGACCCTATTCCACATTTTTAATCCATTTTCTGTTCAAAGACATTTAGTTTGTTTCCATATCTTGACTATCATAAATAACGCTTCAATGAACATAGGAGTTCTCATATCTCTTCTAGATCCTGATTGCAATTCTTTAGAACAAATATCTAAAAGTGGGATTGCCGGATTATATGTTGAAGCCCTTGACTACATTTGGTATTTCATTTATTGAATTATACAGTTTCAGGATTTCTGTTTGATTCTTTTTTATATATGATATCTATCTCTTTGGTAAATTTCTCATTCATATTCTGAATTGTTTTTCTGATTACTTTGTATTGTTTATCCATGTTATGTATGCCAGTGAGCATCTTTATTCCCATGATTTTAAATTCTTTTTTGAGGCATTTTGCAAATTTTCTTTCATTGGAATTGGTTGCTGAAGAATTATTGTGTTCATTTGGAGTGTCATATTTTCTTGCTTTTTTATGATTTTGGTGATCTTTTGTTGATATATAATTGCATCTGGTGTAACAGTTGCTTCTTTCAATTTTTTGATTTGGCTTTTGCAAGGGGAAGAACTTTTCCTGTAGATGTATCTATGGCGTTGGTGGGTAGAGTACATTAGCTTTGATTATGTATATATGAAGTAGTGTAAACTTTATATCTTTTTTTTTTTTTTTGGCTGTCAATAGCCTCAGTGGTTTATGGTGTGGTTTTTTTATTGGATGCTGTGGTGAGGTTTTGCTGGTGAAACCAGATCAGTCAGTACTCAGACCCCAAGAGTAGCAGCAGTGACTAACTGCGCCTGTCCTTGGGGCCCCCAGGTGATATACACAGGCACAAGTGTTTACAGGTCAAGGTGGGCAATTCTTTGGTGTCTAGTCTGCTTGCTTAGGTACCAGTTGTGGCAGTAGTGGTCTGGGCGAGTTAGCAAATCTTTGGGCACCTGGGTGGCATATGTGCTATGGGCAATGGTCATAGCAGTAACAGGGCAACCTTAGACCTCTAACACATCACTGGTGTTAGCAGTGACTGCAATGGGATGAAAGGGCCAGTTCCTAGGTTCCCAGTGGCACATGTGGGTGTTGTCAGCAGCAGTAGTGGTGGCATGCTGAATGAACCCTTCATCAGGCCGCTGGAGGAGTACCCAAATGCCAGCAGTGGTGGATTGAGTGAAGCCTTCGGACAGCTTACTGGGGCACTGGAAGTAGGTTTTCTAGCCCTGTGGTTAGACACTCTGGTACTGCACATGCATGCCTGTGGCAACTGACAAAGTGAGGTTATCTCCACAAATCCAGGTAGAATGCTTGGGCTCTGGGGGTGGGGGTAGTGTCAGGTGGGGTAGACCTGTTCTTGGGTCCCTCTGATGGTAGACATGAGCACAGGCTATATAAGCAGGGTAGGGCAAGCTCCAGGCCTCTGGTCAGTGTGCTGGGGCATTGGCAGAGGCATGTGTTCTGGGGTTGTTACTAGGCTCCTGGTACTATGTATGTACAGCTGAGGTTATTGACAGGGCAAGGCAATATCCAGGCCCCTGGACACCATGTTCAGGCACTGAAGTCGGGGTGGTGTCTGACCAGGCAGGTCTGTCCTCAGTCCCAGCATCAGTGTGCATGGGCATAGGCTGTGGTGAGCAGGGCAGAGTGTCCTCTAGGCCTTGTGTAGCCAGCTTGGGTTGAGGCAGCACTATGGGGGACAAGCTTATCCTCAGGGCCCAAGCAAATGTGCAGTGGCCCTTCTTCTACTGCTGTGGGGGGTGGGTTTGCTGTCTGTGGTAACCACCCTGAGCAGGTTGTTTTCAGGCTCTGGAGAGCACACTCTTCAATCTCTAGCATTGGTAGTGGCAGTAGCAGCAGCATGCAGGGAGAGCTTGTCTTCCAGGTGAATTCAAGTGCTTGGCAGCTTTGCTGCTCAGGGAGGGCCCAGGGTCTGTCTGTGGTAGCTGTAGCAGGCAGGTAGCTCTCAGGCTCTGGGAAGCACATACTTTGCTGCTGGCAGTGGCAGTCCTCAGGGTGCATGTAATTGTGCTGTGGCTCAGCCTGTCTCTGGGGCAGGGTTGCTATTGATGACAGTGGCCCTAAGCAGGCAGGTTTCAGGCTCTAAAGAGCATTTATTTGGCTGCTAATGCTTCAGCTCCCTTTGTCATGAGGACAGCCTCTCTAGTGTGCTGCACTGCCCTTTCACAGCATGCAGGATGCTGTGTGGGCAAAAATGCTGGGGAACCAGCCACTTTGCTGGGTTGAAACTGAGTTGCACCACTGCAGCCTTTTAGGCAGATGGAGGAAGACATCGGTATGGCTCCAAAAACAGGGAGATGCAGGGGCTGTTGTGTCCAGGACAGGATGCAGTCTGATGCAGGTGGGATTTCAAATGGCACCAGGCTTCAGCTGCCAAGAACTGGGGGAGTGGATGGGGCCAACATGCCACTCTCTCTCTGGAGCAATGCCATCCTGAGGACTCCAGGGAGCTCTCTGTGATAGTCTCAGGAACCACAGTGGACAAAGGACTTTCTTGTTGCTAGTATTGCAGCTCATGGTGAGAATGTGGAACACTGGGGATCTCTCACTTGCCCTTTACTTGCACTGGGGCCTCTCTCAGGCTCCTGACTGATCCCAGCCAGCTGTCTGCCTTGCCTCCCTTTTCTTCAGTGCCTCACATGTTTCATGTCATTTCTCTAATGCATTTCAGCATTCTCTCTTGGATATTCTATTCAAAGTGTGATTATCTACTCGCTATTTTGGTTCTCCTTTGTGGAGGAGGCAGGTGTCCGGTGCCTGTAGTCAGCCATCATGAAGCCCCATGTGTCCTTTTTAAATTAGGAACTTTTAGAGCTCAATTGGCAGGATGTCCATTTTCAAATGCCAGATATTATTTGCTTAGGCAATTTAATCCCTATGTGTGACATTTTCTTTCCAAATAAAGTATAAAGACATGAATATGTAACCACATATCATGATTTTAAGTAATGCTATACACAAAATCTTTTTATCTATGTGATATAGGATCAAAATTTTGTTTTGAAAGATTCTTAGTTATATAGCAAAAATTGCCTGGTTTAATGTCAGCATAGACTTATTGATTGATTGGTTAAGTCATTCACTGAGCATATTTATTATAGGCTGACTATATGGAAGACACCCTGGTAAAGGCTGGAAGTGTTTGAGAGTTGCTGCCATCAAGAATTTTCTACTTCAATGGGAAGCATAGCTTTAAAAATAAATTATTATAATTAATATATTCAGAAAGAAAAATAAGAGGCTATAGGAGTAGAGAAGAGAGCTCACTAATTTCAATTTTTGGAGAAAGGATTCACAAAGTAACCGATACTTAGGGTCTTGAAAGTTAAGACAGTTCTACCCTGGGAGAGAAAGATATTCCACACAAATGGGGAAAAGAGTCTTTCATTCAGCAGCACGGAATATACGTACACAGTCTTGATTGGGGGGAAGAAAAAATGTGCTCCAGACATGTTCCAGAAGCTGCAAGTCTTGTGTTCAGTGTGACTGGAGTACAGCATGCATGTGTCCAGGAGATGAGCCAGGACAGGTGAGAAGAGGGGCTGTGCTAGGGAGCTTTGACCGATGTCTATAGTATGGACAATACAAAGACACTGAAGCATGTACAATCCATGAATAAAACCAAATTTCCTGGCTTTGTAACAAAGAAAAGGATGAAGAGAGAACTTGGGCAAGGTAAGAGTTAAGGAAGCCAGGTCCATAACAGTTATAAAAATGAATGAAAAGCTCTGAGGGTCTGAACTAAAACATTTATGGTAAAACAATGACTGGAACAGAGAGAGGTTTGTAAATTATTTAGGAGGTAAACTTAATATGATTTCTAATTAGTAGTAATGGATATGTATATATATCCACGTATATACTCATTCATTCATTCATTTCAAAACTTTCTGTTGTCTACTCTTTATGTAATATGCCATGATAGATCAGTTACAGTTCCCACTGAGCCAAATCACCGGCGAGATAAAGGAATGGCCTATTTAAATACCTGAAAGGGAAAGTAATGTGATTAATATCTCACCAGTGAGAAACTTGATCTATAAAGTGTAAAAAGACTTGGAAAAAACGTGGAAGCAGAGTATTATACGTATTATTAGCTTATTATGTAAAATGCAACATTGTTCATTAGGTATGAACATTAGGTTCATACCTAATATTTGAAACCACAGGCATATTCATTCTAGTAACACTAGTTATTTTATGTAACAAGCCTTCATATGTACCCCCACGACCTAAAATAATAGTTACAATTCAAAAAATAGAAATATATATATATATATGCAAACAAAACAAAAAAAGTGAAATGACTTTTGTTTATCTTCTAGCAGACAGTGTTATTAAATTAAAAAAAATGTGTGAAAGACTTCCTACCTTGCGTTTAGAGTCGCACAAAGGAATGAAAGGTATTTCAGGCTAGGGAAACAGTATGAACAAATAAAAAAGTGAAAATGAGATGCCCTGCCTGACCAGAAGTAAGACTGAATTTTTAAGGAGGAGCATTTCATAAGAAACATGGACCTTAATGCTAGAGAAAGCAGCCACACTATAAAACCTAAACCATTAAGAACAAAGAAATGGTAAGGAGAAGCAAATATTTATCACTATTTAGAAACTATTCATTAAAAGACAGTAAAATGTCATTAAGCACTGGCTCATTAGAGTTTTGACCTTGGATGAGTTGCTTAAGCTTTCTGTACCTACATTTTCTCTGTGAAATAGAAATAATAATATTATTTACCAAATAGGATTATTAAATAGTTGATATGTATAAAGTACTCAAAACAGAGTCTAACACATAGTAACTACTCTGTAAACATTAGCTACTATCATATACTATATTATAAGCAGCTTTTTGTAGTAGAGAGCTCATAAACTATGGTACATAATAGGTTCTCAAAAAATATTTGCTGAAAAAAGATGAAGAAATGCTGAAAAAGAAAAAATATGAGTATGAATTTTTACTCTATTATTTACTATTTTTGTGATCCCAGGCTAATGAGTTAATTGCTCCATGCTCTATTTATTCATTCATTTTTTTATGCCAGATACAATAGCAAATAAGACAGATCTGTTCTCTGTTTTTACAGAATTTACCTGTAGAGGAAATAACAACTGCAAGCATGTAAAAAATATGTAATAAGAAGAATTTCAATTTGTGATAAGCATCCCAATTCTCTCATCTTCAGGTGGAATATAACAATACTTACCCTCTGATATCATTTAGTTTTTTGTCCCCACCCAAATCTCATGTTGAATTATAATTACCAATGCTGGGGGAGAGATCTGGTACAAGATGATTGGATCATGGAGGCAGAATTTCCCTTTCTCTTCTCATGATAGTGAGTGAGTTCTCACAAGATCTGGTTGTTTAAAAATGTGTAGCACTTCCCCCTTAGCTCTCACAGTCCTGTTCTGACATGTGAATACATACCTGCTTTCCCTTTGCCTTCTGCCATGATTGTAAGTTTCCTGAGCCCTCCCAGCCATGCTCTCTGCACAGCCTATGGAATTGTGAGTCAATTAAAACTCTTTTCTTCATAAATTACCCAGTCTGAGGTAGTTCTTTATAGCAGTGTGAGAATGGACTAATACACTCTCTAAAGTCACAATAATGATTATAAATAATATGCATAAAAGTACTTGCATAGTGCCTGGAATAAAACGTAGGCAAATACTCAGTGACTCATTAGTGGTATTATTGGTATTCAAATAAATATATCATGGTTTTAGCATTCAGTAGCCAATGGTTTAATATAGCTGTCAGAAATGGACAGTCTTTGGGCTGGCCAATTGTTTTTGTTTTTACTTTGTAAATAAAGTGTTACTGTAAATAAAGTTTTTGTAAATAAAGGTTTTTTGGGTTTTTATAAACAATAATGCCTATTTGTTTATATGCTATCTAGAGTTGCTTTCTTGTACAAAAACAGGGTTGAGTAGTTGCAACAAAGGCCATGTGACTCCCAAGCCGCCATTTTCTTATCTGGCCTTCAAAAAAGTTTTCGAACTCTTGATCTAGTGTTCTAGTTATGCTGTATTTACAAATAATTAGAGCTAACATAGGGCTATTATCATACATCCAGTGATAAATATACATATTTTTGTTGTATAAAAGGAGAGATTGCTCCTGATTGAGGTTATCAGAGAAATCTTTCTAGGGGAGAAAATATTTGAACTAGATCTTGAAAGATAAATAAAAATTTAGGAGGTGGAAATCTTTTGGGAGACTGCAGTCCAGGCAAATTCTATACAAAGGTCTTAGTTGATGCATATGTGACAAACACTATGATTTTAAGAAATGTTTAGTTATAAGGCTGGAAAACATGGGAGGAGATACATTGAGAAATTTTTTAAAACCAAACCAATGTGTTTGAACTTAATTTGGTAGGCAATTGAAATTCACTGAAAATTTCTGAGCGTGAGAATGACATAATCAGTATTTTAAAAATATTCATTTGCCAATTGGTGTTCTAAGTAAATTGAAGCAAAGAAACAATTTTTTAAAAAGGCAACTATCAATAAGTGACTGAAAAATTAACACAGGTATAAGATAATGAGGGTTGGCCCTAGGATGACAAATGGGGAGAGAAAATATGACCACAGATATTGCCACAGTTCTCTAACAGATTGTGCATTCAGGGTAGAATTGAGAGAAAGAGTGAAAGCTGGTATGTGCTAACAGCATCAATGGTACTGAGAATTGATAAGAATGATGAACAATGTCAAAGTCAGCAGAGAAATCAAGATGAATGTGGACTGAGACAAGATCAATGGAACTTGGTATGTAGGAAGTCACTTGTTGCCTCTAGAGTGATAGCGACAGATGTGAGATTATGACTTAAAGAGATTGTGTTCTTGAAGAAAAAGGGGAACAGAAACTATTAAGATGGTGATAATAAAACTTATCATCACTGAGAGTTTATGATGTGCCAGGTAATGCTTTAAGCACTTCAGGGAACTACTTCATTTAATCTGCATAATGATCTTATGAATTGTCACTGTTATTATCATGCCCATTTTACAGATGAGGAAGTTTTACAGATGAGGAAATTCAGCATGATTAATTTTCCCCAGGCTTTCACAGTTAGTTATACTAGTGTTTGAACTCAAGACAGTCTGACATCAAAGCCTTGTGCTTAGCCACACAACTGTACTGCATTCCCCAGCAGGAACAACAAAAAAATAACGTAAAATGAATCAAAGCAATGGTGCCTTTACATTTTCTTGCTGGTTACTGATTTTTTTGTTGTTGTTGCTATTTGATAAGGGTTACTTAATTACTATTTATAAATTAATCTTGATTGTTGTGTAGATGAGGGCTGCTTAATTTAGAATCCAACATTTACTTATCAAAAATGTAGCATGATGGTATTTTAACTAGTTAGTCTCTTCCTACATGTTGAGAGGGGAGAGAATAGCTACCTAAGGCTGACCTAGTCTGTGAAAGAAACAGCAGGATCCTGCAGCCACCTGCTGTAGTGGTGGCTTCCAAACTCCCTGCTTCCTGTGTGTGGCAGAATTAGCCTCTCTGGTGGGCAAGTTCTGCAGGGCTGTTCTGTGAATCACTTCTAGAAGTTCAGCCTAAAGCCTGTCAGAGTGACTTCCACCTCTCTCAGTGATTTTTGCAAGCACCAAATTCCCTCTGTTAAATCCCTTTTTCTTAGTCTACCTGGAGTGATTGCTGTCATATCAACATTAACTTATCCTAAAGAATACTGAAGCAATAAAATTAGCAAGCATGAGATTGATGACATTGATATTCCAGGAATTTTTCTGAAACTTCATTTTAAACATTCTCTGCCAAACAAGGACCACGCACCATCAGGCAAGGGTGGGATGAAAATGATGTTTCTTTATTTGTGGCTGTTTTCCAAATTTACAAGTAGATAGAGAAAAATGCCAACAGCCAATAGATAAGGTATCTCAGGTTTAAGATCTATGTCTGTGTATACACATTACTTTCTTGTGAAATTGACTGGAATCAAATAGTCTTGATGCCTTCTAGGATTTTAAGGAAAATGTTGCTGAAAATTTGCCCAGTAGCTGCTGGTGGCCATTCCACCCAAAGCAGTCCCTGGGCTTCTGAATCCACACCAACAGAACAAGGTATTAATTCTGTTCTGTTGCACTTCCTAGAAGGGCAGCCTCTTCACAGCCTGAGATAGGTAATTTTGGGGGCGGGTTTATTTTTGCTCTAAATTTCTAGTTGCATTGTATTGTCATCTGATAACGTAGTCTATACTAATTCAAATTTGGAATTGAATGACTTTTTCTTTGCAGTTTAATATGTAGTCTGTTTCTGTAACTGTTCCATAGGTGAGTTCCTTTTTTCTTAACTGAACTTCTCTATGGACCTATATTTATTCACCTTCCTTAAAAGCTCCATTAAAATCCCTTCTATTCTTATATTTTTGTCTATTTATTCTAACATGAAAAAAGAGATGCGTGTAAGATTTGGCTTTCAGTATTTAGATACTATGACAGTATCAGGGACAACTGTGTCCTTATTGCAGGTTTTTGCATTATGATTATAAAGTGGTACTACCTATGTAATTTTATTTTTCTTGAATTTCGTCTCACATAATTCTAAAAACTTTAAATACATGCTCACCTGGCCTCAGTGAAGAATCATGAAATTTAAAGATAGTTAGTGGGCAAAAAAACCCACCACCCCCAAAATAGTGTCATTATTTCTTCTCTTTCCCGGTCGGCCTGTTTAATCTGAAGTTTCTAGATAGAAAACCGATCATAACTTGCAAGGGTGGTAAATTGTTTGCATTTGTTTACATATTTTTTTTCTTCATATATGCATAATTGGGGGATTAGAATTTAAGCAAGCCTTAATTCTCAATATTTAATCCTTTCAAAATCCCAGGTGAAATCTTAGTAGTTCTCTATTTAGTCAACATAATAAATTTTATTAGGGCTTTTGGTAGAAACATGCTATTTTCTACTATGCTCATAATCCAAATAATAGATTTTTTTCATAACTTTGTGGAATTTTTCTTAGATCTCATTGGGAATTTTAGAAAATTAATCCCATTCACCAGTGATATTATATTAGTAATTCTTACAGGTGTTAAATTACCACAATGAAGTGAAAATACCTTGAAGGGAAACTGAGCCACAATCCAGACTGATAGTTATGATTGGGCTTGTTTGGCTAATCAATGCTTATAGTCATTATTTAGATCAAATCTAGAGTGTCTGCCTTTTTTTGTTTTATTGGTCTTGACCTTCCTTTATATTGGTCATGACAAACTTAGCAATCAGATTAGACCATTTATTTTTGGCATTTGAAAAATGTTCTCGACTCTGAGGGGCACCCCACTGCAAATACAATAGAGAAGCCACCTCTATCTTTAGATTTGATCTAAATAGATTTGATCTAAATAGATTTGATCTAAATGATGACTATAAGCATTGATTAGCCAAACAAGCCCAATCATAACTATCAGTCTGGATTGTGGCTCAGTTTCCCTTCAAGGTATTTTCACTTCATTGTGGTAATTTAACACCTGTAAGAATTACTAATGTAATATCGCTTGTGAATGGGATTAATTTTAAATACAATAGAGGAGCCACCTCTATTGTATTTGCAGTGGGGTGCCCCTCAGCGTTATATAGAGTAATAACTAGTTATTATTAGTTAGCATTTAGTAGGAGCAAAGAAGTGTACAATAGAACTGAGGGAAAAAAATCTTATAGTTTTCTATTTTTGTATTTCCTCTAAGATTTTAATTTTAATTTGTCAAGTTTATTGCTTTTTATACTATAAATTTTTAAAATAAGTTCTCAATGTTAATTGCTTTATAGTAGTTTCCCTATTCTACCTAGTAAAGTCTTGATAATTTTTGAAAGCTGATGATGCACCTCTACTGTGATGAATCTTTTCCCAAATATTTTGGCTGATCTGATGCCTCTCCCCCAAGAAGTGTCTGAGTTTACAGGTATCTCCACATTTATGACTTCATTGTTTGGCCTTCCACAGGGCTAATTTTTAAGTCTGTCCAGATCCTCTCTGCTGGTTTAACGTCCTGTTTTAATTCCTTCCTCTGTTCTTTCAACACCATATTACTCTGCCTATCTTTGTCTACTACTGACCCATCCCTGTCACTTGCTAGGCTAGGCTTCTTCTTCCTCTAAGTCTATGCCAGCTTAAATGAACAGACGTATATAATATCTTTCTTCCTTGGGTCCAGATAGATTGTCATTATAGGGTTCGCTGTGAAGAGTATAGAATGATTCTTGCTGTAGCAGTTACTCAGGCTAGCTCAGTATATTTTAAAAGTCTACCATCTAATGTGCGTAAATAATGATCTTTCTAAAGTTGTTTTACTATATTACTTTTTAGAATCTTCCATTTCTGAACATTTACACTTGATACCCTGTGTAAGGGTAGTGCTGGACAGATTTCCCTGCATAGTGGCAATCTGGCACATTAAACCATGCTTCCATCTTTGTATTCTTGATATCTGCTCCTCAAGAACTTACATTCTCACTGGAGACTTACTGAATCACACAGTCTTTTGAAGGACTCTTCTCTAAATCATAGGTCACAGATCAGGGACCTCAGGGCTCACATGTTCTGTCTTCCTGGCTTTCCTGGTTGTATTATCTGTCAGGCCTCACCCAGACTGATTCTTACTTCGAAAAGTAAAAACAAAAAATAGGCTGGGTGTGGTGGCTCACACCTGTAATCTCAGCTCTTTGGGAGGCCAAGGCTGGAGGATTGCGTGGACTTAGGAGTTTGAGACCAACCTGGGCAACGTGGTAAAACCCCATCTCTACTAAAATACAAAAGATTGGCTGGGCGTGGCCGTGTGCACCTGTAATCTAGCTACTCGGGAGACTGAGGCAGAATTGCTGGAACCTGGGAGGCAGAGGTTGCAGTGTGCCAGGATCATGTCACTACACTTCAGCCTGGGTGGCAAGAGTGAGATTCTGTCTCAAAAAACAAAACAAAACAAAACAAAAGCTGATTCTCTCTGACACATACACTTAATATAAATAATCACACACAGAAACTAATTCTCAGAAAAGACTGGAGATTGCTAAGCTGTTTCTAGGGGATGAAATATTGCTTTATGTGGATAACCAATTATTTTTAAAAGGGTCATGTTTATACAGCAATATGTAAAATTTAAAATGACCAATTATTTATACAGATACAACCTACTATTGTCTTAATTTGCATACTTGTTAAATGTCCCAAAACTTTTTGCCTGTTCCATTGGCTACCAAGAGTGAACTTTATTATAGAAGCAGAGATAATTCTATTTACATTTATTTCAGTGGTATAAGGACAAGGCTTACTAGATGATTTTTTTTTAAATAAGGATGAGATTAAGTCAGGACTATTGTCATGTTTAATCCCAGAGAGATTCAAAGGTGAGATTGATAATTTCTTGAGATAAATCCCTAAATTACTCAGCAATGCATGACATCACTGTCAATCAGTGTCTAGCTATAATTGGTCCCCAGATTTCTCTCTGTACTGCCCATGGCCACATAGGACTAAAGAAAAATTAGAAAAAGCAAAGACTGGTTGGCTCACAGGCACCTGGAAACTTTTTTAGCTATTAGAAGTCACTATTAGAATATCCCAATCCAAATCTAACTCAGAAAAAGAGATTTCATCAAGGTCTTTGAGTTTCAATATTAGAGTTTTTCTTCAGTGTCACTCCTTATCTTTTTCCTTCTATTACATGGACCAAACCAGGAGAGAAAATGCTGATGTCTATCCAGTCCTTGTCTTTTATCTGAAATCACATGGTACGTATATTTAAAAAAATCTTCTAGCACCAAGTTTAGTCATTGTGCCTTTGAAGATTTTAAATATTATAAATCTAGATAGATGAGTTCCTCTCCAGGAGCTAAATAGGTAAAAATAGGTTCGATATTTTAAAAACAATTAGTGGACACAATCGAAAAAAATGAGACATCATTTATTACACATTGAGGAGATAATTGTGCATCTTATTTATAAAGACAAATATTTCTCTTCTCTCTGCTTAGTATTGGTAGGAAAAAGGATTCAAAACTTGTAAACAAGCAAAAGGATGTTTGCATATATTTTCAGTGTCACACTGAAGCATTGTTTAACAGAATCACAGAACCGACAGTTAATTTTTTAGAACTATATATTATTGTTTGACTGTTATTTACTACTTATTAAGAGTTAAGACTGTAGTTATATGTGAATTTTGAAATTTTTATCAAGTAAAAAAATAGTTTTTGTTGTAGAAAAGTTAACCTTACAGTTCAACTGTACGATAGTAACCAGTTTTTGTTTTGTTTTGTTTTGTTTTTGAGACGGAGTCTCTCTCCCTGTCAACGCACGCTGGAGTGCAATGGCGTGATCTCAGCTCACTGCCAGCTCTGCCTTCTGGGTTTAAACAATTATCCTGCCTCAGCCTCCTGAGTAGCTGGGATTACAGGCATCTGACATCATGCCCAGCTAATTTTTGTATTTTTTTTTTTTTTTTAGTAGAGATGGGGTTTTACCATGTTGGCTATGCTGATCTTGAACTTCTGACCTTGTGGTACTCCAGCCTTGGCTTCCCAAAGTGCTGGATTACAGGTATGAGCCACTGCACCCGTTCCAACATTAACCAGTTTTTTTTTTCTTTTTAAATCTAATCTAGTAATATTTTTCTGATTTTCCTTTATCAATTATCCTATAAATAATCTAGTTCCTAAATAGTCTTTGAACCATCTTAACTATCATTCTGGTACCCTCATTAATACATAAACATAAAATGTTTATTTTACATTTGTATGAGGGTCTAAGTGTACCTTCTGAAAATTATTTTTTGTTAGTATATTCCAATTCTGCTTGAATTCTAAGCCTTTTATTGTAATCAGTTTTAGACTGTAGGGCAAGTGCTTCTGCAAACTTTACTAATTCTCCACAGTTGATGAAATTAAAATGATTCTCAAAAATGAGGAAAAGAAGGCCACTTCTGTGGGTCTACATTGCTTTTGCTTAGACACTAATCTCATCTGATTTCCTGGGCTTTCTGGCAGAGGAATCAACTAGTAGAATAGAATGAAGGTAATCAGTTGACATGACTCCTGAAGGCTCAAATCGGATCATGATAAAAGTCGTTTCCAGGCTGCTTCCAACCATTAGCTTCCTGTTGCATTTCCATGTAGATGCTGCTTTGATTACTATTATGTTAACATTTCTTGCCTAAGCAGGCCTTTTGATTTTACTTTCCGGCCCTTTCGCTTCCACTACACAAATATCTTGCTATTGCTGGTGGCCAGTTAACTGGGATGCCAAAGGAAACCCAAAATATCATAACACAGTTCTTATATTCTATTATATTTTGTAAATAAAAAGGATTCGATAGAAAACAAGACCATTCAAGGAAAGAAGCAGCAGGTGAAAACAGGTTTCTTCTATGAAAATGGTTTTAGAAGTAGGCAGTTATACTTATTTTCTACTTTCAAGATAAAAAAAATTTGAAAGAAGACATCAAAGGGCCAACAGCATTATTATAGAAGTTCCCAGGGGTCAAAGAAAACAGACTGGAAACATAGTGCTGTGGGCACTGGATATGGCCACAGTGCAGACTTCAAAGAGCAAAGAGGGTCTGAAGGATGCTAGTGGTTCTGTTGGCAAGCTCTAAAAATGGTTTGTCAACCAGCATTTTAAAGCTGTGATAAATTTTGCAAAACCCCAGAGTAATAATTCACATGGAATGGAAATAAATCATTTTCTGATGTTACCTTTGTAGCCTAGCTTGTTTTTAATTTTTGCATCTTGAAATGGAGGCAGTTGATAGAGGGCATTTCCTGTTATTTTCTTTTCCAGGAAAAAATCCTGTTGTTCTTATTTTAATTTCAATGTGGTGCTATAGCTATATATCTTAATAGTTGGCTTAACACAAAGTGACTGAATAAAACATTTCGACTTACTAGGCTCATTACTTCCATAAAATCTACTGCATATTTGGTGAAGCAAGTAGCAGAGGTTTGGTAGGGAGATTGTAAGACACTCTTACGTCTCGTGTCTTTGTTTACTGAATTTATTGAATTGCTTTGATTCAGAGACCAAATATTTAAGCTGTATGTAACAGTAAAATAACAAATTGAAATAGTTACATTTTGTTTTTAATCAAACCAATTATTCAATACTTTATAGACCAAAGACTTGATTAAAAATATGTTTATCCAGAATGCACTTAAATGACTTCACGTGCTAGTATTTTTAAAACCCATAGAATGAAATTCCTGAACATACTCAAGAAATCTGATTTTAGAAAATGCAGACATCTCTCTGAGGGAACACATCGGGAAATCCAGCATCTGCTCCAATGGCAAGAGAAATCCCTTGGTTTCAAAACTGCCTCTGTCTTAATTTTCTGTCCTCCTTTTTGTGGCTTAACCTGCAATTTTATAATTAATGTACAATGTTTTCAGCTCACTAAAAATAATCTTATTCAACCTCTCTCCCCTCACATGGGTACAGAAACCCTGGTGAATTTTCAACAGGTTAGAGGAATGTCTCTTTTTTTCTGAGCTTCTGCACCAGCACAGCTTTACAAATAGAATGCCTCATCATACAGTACAGAAGGAAACAAGATATGACTACTGGTATGGCATTTGGATCAAATGGTCTGGGTTTTATTCCTTGGATCAAAAATAATAATAAATGACCCACTGAAGATGTTTTATCTGGAATTCCAAGGGACCTTTTAAAATGCCAGGCCTGACAAAGTCATATATATTCTTTAAAATTCAGAAGATTATATACCAGAATAAAATTCACATTCTATCTTTGATTTGGCATATTTAATTCTTATTCATTAGGTGTTGATTTTTTGGTGAAATTCACAGAGAAATCTTATTTCCCTAATTTTTTTTTAAATTGTACTTTGGGCTCTGGGGTACATGCGCACATCCTGCATCCTGTAGGATTGTTGCATGCGTACACACATGCCATGGTGGTTTGCTGTCTCCATCCCCCACCTCTCTGTTGCCTACATCAGGCCTTTCTCCTGGTGTTATCCCTACTCATCTTCCCCACCCACCCCTATTGTCCCTCCCCTCCCCTCCCCTTTCCCACCACCTAGCCCAGTGAGTGTTGTTTCCTTCCCTGTACCCAAGTGTTCTCATTGTTCATCACCCACATATGAGTGAAAACATGCAGTATTTGGCTTTCTGTTCTTGCGTCAGTTTGCTGAGAATGATGGTTTCTAGATTCATCCATGTCTCTACAAAGGACACGAACTCATCATTTTTAATGGCTGCATAGTATTCCATGGTATATATGTGCCACATTTTCTTTGTCCAGTCTATCATTAATTTAAAGGCTCTTATGGGAAGCATCTCACTGGCTTTTATCTACTGACAACAGTGTCATCCTTACATCTTTTCGTTTGAAATTTCTTTCTTTTTTGCTTAGCATGCCTTTCTCCATCTAATGATTAGAAAATACCTACCATATTAGTTATGATTCTTTCAAATACAAAAATATAATTCAAATCCACCTGATCAAAAAGAAAAACATAAAGGAAATGTATAAATGTTGATGGTATGCAGACTGCTCTCCTCAACTCCTGTCATTTTTTACAATAATATTCTCTTTTCCTTAGGTAAAGATGGATACCATGGATTGCAAGTATCATTAGGAATTTGTTTCTCTTCATTCCTTAGCTCTATTTCCCTCTAGGCAGTTTCTACATGTGGTGGTCCATGGTAGTTTCACACTTACCTCATTCTAGCCTAGTAACCACAATGGACACAAAGTGTGTGTTTCCTGAGAACTCTAAGAAAAGCTTATAACCTAACTTTTATGGGGATAGTAGGGATGTCTTTTCATTTGTTTGTGTCCTCTTCAATTTCTTTCATCAGTGGTTTGTAAGTTTCGTTGTAGAAATTTTTTACTTATTTGGTTAAGTTTATTCCTAGGTATCTTTATTTATTTATTTATTTTGTAGCTGTTGTAAATGAGATTGCTTTCTTCATTTCTGTTTCAGGTAGTTTCAGTATGTGTGGCTGGAAATGATACTGCTTTTGTATATTAATTTTGTATTCTGCAATTTCACTGAATTCATTTGTCAGCTTTAAGTGGTATGTTGTTGGTGGAGTCTTTCAACTTTTTACATATAAGATTCTGTCATCAGCAAACAAACAATTTGACTTCCTCCTTTCCAATTTAAATGCTCTTTATTTCTTTCTATTGCCTGATGCCCTGGCTAGGACTTTCAATACTATGTTTCGTAAAAGTTGAAAAAGGTGGGCATCATTGCCTTCTTCTAGTTCTTAGACAAAAGGCTTTCAATTTTTCTTCATTCAGTAGGATGTTAGCTTTGGGTTTGTCATATATGGCTTTTATTATGTTGAGGTACATTCCTTCTAAACCTAATTCATTCAGATCTTTTCTTGAAGAGATGTTAAGTTTTGTCAAGTGCCTTTTCTGCATCCATTGAGATGAGCATATGAATTTTGTTTTTAATTGTTAGATGTGACATATATCATTTATAGATTTGCCTATGTTTAACCATTCTTGCATTCCCAGGAAAAATCCCACTTGATCATAGTGTATACTCTTTTTGATGTACTGTTGGATTTAATTTGCTAGTATTTTCTTGAAAATTTTTGCATATATGTTAGTAAGGGATATTGGCCTATAGTTTTATTTGGTTGATGTGTTCTTCTCTGATTTTGGTATCATGGTAATGCAGGCCTCATAGAATGAGTTTGGAAGAATTCTCTCTACTTAAATTTTTTGGAATTATATATATATATATGTATTTTTTTTTGAGACGGAGTTTTGCTCTTGTTACCCAGGCTGGAGTGCAATGGCGCGATCTCGGCTCACCGCAACCTCCATCTCCTGGGTTCAGGCAATTCTCCTGCCTCAGCCTCCTGAGTAGCTGGGATTACAGGCACGCGCCACCATGCCCAGCTAATTTTTTGTATTTTTAGTAGAGACGGGGTTTCACCACGTTGACCAGGATGGTCTCGATCTCTTGACCTCGTGATCCACCCGCCTCGGCCTCCCAAAGTGCTGAGATTACAGGCTTGAGCCACCGCGCCCGGCCCTGGAATTATATTTTGAAAACTCTGTGTTAGTTGTTTAAACATTATATAGAATTTAGCATTGAAATTGTCTAGTCCTAGACCTTCTTATTGGGGATACTTTTTTTTACTGATTTTATCTCATTACTCATTATTGATCTGTTCAGAGTCTCTACTTCTTTATGGTTCAGTCAAGATACGTTATTTGTGTTCAGGAATTTATCCATTTCCTCCAGATTTTCTAGTATGTTAGTGTACAGTTGTTCAAATTAGTCTCTAATGATTCTTTGCATTACTGTGGTATTGGTTGTAATGTCTTACTGTTTTTGATTTTTTTATGTTTGGGTCTTCTTTCCTATTAGTCTAGCTAATGTTTTATTGATTTGGTTTACCTTGTCAAAAAAAAAATCAAGTTTTCATTTTGTTGATTTTTTTTTAAATTGCTGTTTAGGTCTCTATTTTGTTTATGTCTTTTCTGCTGTTATTATTTCTATCTACTAATTTAGGGTTTGGTTTGTTCTTGTGTTATTAGTTCCTTGAGATGCACTGTTAGGTTATTTATTTAAAATCTTTCTACATTTTTGATATAGACATTTATTGCAGCTTCTCCCTTAGCACTGCTTTTGCTGTATTCCATAGGTTTGTATATTATGTTTCTATTTTTATTTGCTTAAGGATGCTTTTCAATTTCTTTCCTAATGTTTTCTTTGACTCACTGGTTGATCAGGAACTTGTTTAATTTTCATGTATTTGTATGGTTTCCAAAGTTCCTCCTGTTTGGAAAAAATAGAAGCTGAAAAAAAGAGTTGAAAGTTGAATGTTAAAGTTCCCCAGCTATTATTGTATTAGAATCTATCTCTTTCTTTAGATCTAATAATTTTTTATTCATATATCAGTGTGCTCTGATTTTGGGGGCCTATGTATTTACAATTGTTATATCCTCTTACTGAGTTGATCTCTTTATCATTATATAATTACTTCTTTTTTTCTCTTTTGATAACTTTTGATTTAAAGTTCATTTGATATAAGTATAGTTACTTCTGCTTATTCTTGGTTTCTGTTTGTGTATTAGTTTGTTTTCACACTGCTATAAAGAACTACCTGAGAATGTGTAATTTCTAAAGAAAAAATGTTTCATTGACTCACAGTTTTGTATGAAGGGGGAGGTCTCAGGAACCATATCATGGCAGAAGATAAAGGGGAAGGAAGGAATATCTTACATGGCAACAGGAGAGGATGTGGGGGGAAATGCCACAGATCTCATGAGAATTCACTCTCTATCAGGAGACCAGCATGGAGAAATCCACCCCCATAATCCAATGATCTCCCACCAGGTCCCCTCCAACCTGCTGATACATGGGGATGGTAATTCAACATGAGATTTGTGTGCGGACAGAGAGTCAAATCATATTATTTCACCACTGGCTTCTCCCAAATCTCATGTCCTTCTTACATTGAAAAATACTATTCTCCCTTCTCAACAGTTCCCCCAAATCTTAAGTCATTTCCAGGATTAATCCAAAAGTCGATTCAAAGTCTCATCGGAGACAAGGCAAGTCCCTTCCACCTATGAGCCTATAAAATAAACAAGAAGTTAGTTACTTCCAAGTTACAGTAGGACTACAGGCATCGGATAAATTCTCCCATTTGAAATGGAAGAAATTGGCCAAAACAAAGGGGCTACAGGCCCCCATGCAATTACAATATCCAGCAGAATAATCACTAAATCTTAAAGCTCCAAAATAATTTCCTTTGATTCTATGTCTCACATCCAGGGCATGCTGATGCAAGGCATGGGCTTCAAGGGCCTTGGGCATCTCCACTCCTGTGACTCTGCAGGGTATAGACCCCACAGCTGTTTTCACAAGCTGGCTTTGAGTGCCTGTGGCTTTCCAGGCACACAATGCAAGTTGTTGGTAGATCTACCATTCTGAGGCCTGGAGGGAGGTGGCCCTCTTCTCACAGCTCCACTAGGCAGTGCCCCAGTAGGGACTCTGTGTGAGGGCCTGAACCACACATTTCTCCTCACACTGCCCTAGTAGAGGTTATCCATGAGGGTTCTGCCCTGGCAGCGGAATTTTGCCTGGTCATCCAGGCATTTCTATACATCCTTTGAAATCTAAGCAGAGGTTCCCAAATCTCAGTTCTTGCCTTATGTGCACCCACAGACCCAACACCATGTGGAAGCTGTCAAGACTTGGAACTTGCACCCTCTGAAGGCAATGGCCCAAATTGTACCTTGGCTGCTTTTACTCATGGCTGTAGCTGGAGCAGCTGGGATGCAGGGTGTCATGTCCCAAGTCTGCACCGAGTAGCAGGGCCCTAGGTCCAGCCTATAAAACCATTTTTCTCTCCTAGGCCTCCAGGCCTGTGATGGGAGGGGCTGCTGTGAAGATCTCTGAAATACCCTGGAGACATTTTCCACATTGTTTTGGCAATTAACATTTGGTTCCTTGTTACTTATGCAAATTTCTAAATCTGTCTTGAATTTTCCCCCAGAAAATGGGTTTTTCTTTTCTACCATATGGTCAGGCTGCACATTTTCAAAACTTTTATGTTCTGCTTCTCTTTTAGATATAGGTTCCAACTTCAGACAACTCTTTCTTTGTGCATATGAGTGTACTCCTTCAGAAATAGCCAGGTTACCTTGTGAATACTTTGCTACTTAGAAATTTTTTCCACCAGATACTCTAAATCATCTCTCTCAAGTTTAAAGTTCTACAGATTTGTAGGGCAGGGTCAAAATGACATCAGTTTCTGTCCTAAAGCATATCAAGAGTGACCTTTAATCCAGTTCCGAATAAGTTCCTCATCTTCATCTGAGACCACCTCAGCCTGGACCATAGCACTATCAGCATTTGGGTCACAATCATTCAACACACCTCTAGGAAGTTTCAAACTTTCCTTTGTCTTCCTGTATTCTTCTGAGTCCTCCAAATTGTTCAAACCTGTGATTGTTACTCAGTTCCAAAGTTGCCTCCACTTTTTCAGGCATCTTTATAGCTATGTCCCACTTCTCTTGGCACTAATTATTTGTATTAGTTCATTTTCACACTGCTGTAAAAAACTACATGTGGCTGGGTAATTTATAAAGAAAAGAGGTTTAATTGACTCACATTTCCAAATGGTTGGGGAGGCTTCAGGAAACTTACAATCATGTTGGAAGGTGAAGGGGAAGCAAGGCACATCTTACATGGTGGCAGGAGAGGGGGGAAATGCCACACTTTTTTTTTTTTCCCATTTATTTATTTTATTGCATTTTAGGTTTTGGGGTACATGTGAAGAACATGCAAAATTGTTGCATAGGAACACACATGGCAGTGTGATTTGCTCGGCCTTTTGGCTAAGATCAAGTGTAATGCCACACTTTTAAACCATCATATGGTTTTTAAAAACCGTCTTATGAGAACTCACTATCATGAGAACAGTGGGGGAAAATCAGCCCCCATGATCCAATTACCACCCACCAGGTCCCTTTTCTGACACGTGGGAATTACAATTCAACATGAAATTTGGGTGAAGACACAGAGCCAAACCATATCATTGTGGGATATCTTTTTCCATTTATTTACTTTCAGTTTATGTGTGCCTTTACAGATGAAGTGAGTTTCTTACAGGTATCATATCACTGTTTTATTTTTTTTTTAATTTTAATTTTTGGTTATTTAGCCAGTCTATATCTTTTAATTAGGAAGTTTGTTTACATTCAAAGTTATTATTAAGAAATGAAGACTAACTTCTTTCATTAGTAATCGGTTTGTGGTTGTTTTGAATGTTCTTTTTTCTTTTTTATTGTCTTTGGAGTTTGTTGGTTTTCTGTGGTGATAAAGTTTGAATTCTTTATTATCAGTTATGTTTGATCTACAAGTGATTTTTATCATTTTGTGTGCTTCCATGATGGCAGTTATT
This sequence comes from Sapajus apella, assembly GCF_009761245.1. Classification (NCBI taxonomy): domain Eukaryota; kingdom Metazoa; phylum Chordata; class Mammalia; order Primates; family Cebidae; genus Sapajus; species Sapajus apella. The sequence goes on along the minus strand of NW_022436976.1, from coordinate 16,759,620 downwards.
GCTCTTTTTCTTTCAAATGCAGGACTCCCTTAAGTATATTTCTTGTAAGTACAGTCTAATGGTGATGAATTTCCTCAATTTTTGCTTAATTAGGTATGATTATTTCTTCTTCATATATGAAGGACAGTTTTACTGGGTACAGTATTGGTTTTGTTTTTAGCACTTATATCATCCCATTCTCTTCCTGCTTGTAAGGTTTATGCTGAGAAATCTGCTGTTGGCTAAACGTGGATTACTTAACACGTGACTTGATACTTTTGCTGTTTTTAAAATTTTCTCTTTGTCTTGGGCTTTTGACTGTTTATAATGTACCTCAGAGGGGACATTTGTGGGTTGAAACTGTTTGGAAACTTTTGGGTTTCCTGGATCTAAATGTTCATATCTTTTCAGAGATGAGATAAATTTTCAGTTATTATTTTATTGCATTTTCTATGCTTTTTCTTTATATATTCTTTTTCTGAAATTTCCATAATGTGAATATGTGTTCATATTTTTGTCTCACAAGTCCCTTAGGTTTTCTTTCTTCTTTTTTTCTCTATTTCAAAAGACATGTCGTAAAGTTCAGAAAAATCTTTCTTCTGATTACTAGTCTGTTGTTAATGTTTTTGCTTTTATTTTTGGTTTTAATCATTGAATTCTTCAGCTCCACATTTTCTGTTAGATTCTTTTTGTTAGGTTCTATAATAATTATCTCTTTGTTGAATTGTCAGTTTTCTGTTGCATCTTGTTAAACTTTCCTCATAATTATTTTGAATTTTTTTTCAGGCATTTCACAGATTTCCCTTTCTGTGGGTTCTGTTACTGGAAAATCATTGTGATCCCTTGCAGGTATCACATTTCCTTGCTTTTTCATGTTTTTGTGTTCCTACATTGATATCTGCAAATCTGGTGGGACAGTAGCCAATTCCAATTTTATGAATTAGCCTTCATAGGTAAAGACTTTCTTACAGATGTGCCCTGTAGAATAAGTTGGATTAGGCATTTGGGCTTTGGTTCTGTGTGAGCATGGTTTATAGCAGCTCCTTTGGTCAAAAGAGCAAGGTTGCCTGATGCAGAGGGTGCTGGGCAGGCCAACCTTTGATCCCAGGAAATGCATGGGGTGTTCAGGGTCCCTGGTGGCAGTGTGGTTAATAGCTGATCCTTGGCCCCTGTGGGGGGGCACATGCTTTGCTTCACCCATTTGTGAGAGCAACCTCCCTGCTATGCTGGGCCTTTCACTTTTTAGTGTGTAGGGTGCTGAGTGGGCTCAGGTGCCAAGTTCATGATTGTACCTCTGGGTCTAGTTGGAGTCATGGCACTGCAGCCTTTCATATGGGTGTGGTGGGATAGATTAGTGGGACCTCAGAGATGTGGAGATGCTCAGGGGCATTTGCTCTTAGTACAGAATAGACTCTAGCAGCGACCCTATTCTCAAATGGTACTGTGCTACAGCAGCTTAGGCACTTAGGAGTTGGGAGTACCCAGTGTGACTTCCTTCTCTTGAGCCGTGCAGCTGCATAGACTGCTGGCAGCTCCTATGTTGAGATCATGGCCTTTGAGGACTCTGGGTCTCTCCTGTAGCTAGAATAGCAGGCATCCACAGTGGCAAAAGGGACCACTAACAATCTCATGCCTACCTTTTCCCCAAGATGAATGAGGAGTTCATCTTGTCTTTGAGCAAATCCTAGCTAGGTGCTTCACTTTCCTGTCTGTGCTGTCATTCTGAAGTTTTGTGCTTCAGAGGGCTTTTGTCACTTTTCTCCTGAATTCTGGTGTTCCCTACTAGACACCTTACTGTAATTATAGTTATGTATTTGTTTCCCTGGTCTCTCCTATCTCATGATATTGAAATTATTTTTCTCACTAATTTTGAGTGGCATCAAATTCAAAACCACTTCTACATTTGTGATGATTCAGTGAACATTTCTTTTTCTGATTTGAATTATAAACATCTCTTTTCAACTCAAAGTGATGATTGACTGACTGTACACTCATCCTATGGAATGGCAATGACATAAAAATCCAAATATACTCTCATCCTTTTATATCTTAAAACATTTAATTCTGATTATGTCATATCTAAACATCTGTTTACCAAATAGAGAGCTTGGAAAGTGTTAAAAAAAAAAACTTCATTGGACAAGTATTATACCTTTATATCAGTTCTCAAATTTCAGATGTTATTATCTTTAGCAAACCAGGAGTGTTTTACCACATCTGTAAGTGATTAATAATAACTACTGAAGTAGGCTTATGCTATTTTCATAAAATTAGATTGATAAAATAGTTGACTTTAAGATTTTTTAAAAGTTTGCATCACAACTTGGAATATGGTATCTATTTTGTATCTGTTTGGATATGGGGTATTGATTGAATTGCTGAGTGAAACTTCTCAATACTAAGGTTGCCAGCCTTTAGAAAGAGTTAATACAGCACAGTAAAATTCATTTTACTTTTAAGTGCTGATACATAACACAGGGTTTTATTATAACTATATACAACTACATTTAACACATTATTTGCAACACATATGATACAATGTAGTATAACACACTGTATTATAACTTGTGTCCTTTCCTATAGAACAAGAATCATGCAATTCATTTATTAGTTCACTGCTTAGCCTAGGGCCTTAATAACAAAGTATTTGATAAATGATTTTTAAAAACAAAGGAATCAATAAGTGTACAAGGGTCCTACCTTTATATAGATGAAGTTTCTAGTAATGAAATGAATATCAATGTTTTCAGCATATAAATTAATTCACCTAATGATCTGTTTATAGTTGCATTATCTTTTATTATAAATAATCAAATCACAATTAAGTTAGTAAACTGGCTAATATTAGTAAACAACCACCTAAAAGTTTAGGCCTGTGATAACTTTTTAAAATGTTTTTATTCTGTTTTGTTTTTATTAAAAGATCATATGTATTTACTGAGTACAACATGATTTTTAGAAGTATATATACATTATGGAATGGTGGTTTATTTAAAATTTTCCATCCTCTTTGAAGACATTTAAACACCTAAGGTGTGTTTGCTGAATCTATCAGAGGGAAAACATGTGTTTAAACTGACACTGACTTTTTAAATTGATTGATTTTTGAATGATTTTGTCACCATTAATGTTCTTATTATATTTATGACTTGAATTCTACATGTTTCTATATTCATAGTCATATTTTAACAACCTTATATAAATGTAAAACTAATACATGTTTAATTGCAAACACTTGAAAAATATAGAAAAGTACAAAGGACAAAGTAACCCATAATTCCATGAATGAAATGACCCATTTTAAGTATGTTGTTGTAATGCAATTTGCATATAAGTAGCATTACATATGTTTGCCTTTACATATTATAATAATGTACATTCTGTTTTACAGCCATTTTACTTTTTACTTAACATTTACCAACCAGGCAATAAATATTTTTAATAATAACATTATTTTTAACATCATACATTATTAAACCATGATTTAATAAATTAATTCCCCATCATTGGACATTTAGGCATTGCCAGGTTGCTGGTATTATTAAATATAATGTCCTAAACCTACTTCTATTTTTGCACACATATCTGCAATTTATTGATAGGAAAAAAAAATAAGTGAATTGTTGTCTCAAAGTATATGTACATATTTAAGCCATACTTAACCTAAAAGATTATTTCAGCTTCCATTGTCTTCTCCCAATTTAATCATAGAAGTATTTGTTTCACGATATTTTTCGCTATAAATTGAAGCAATTTGCCTTACCTCACAATAGTTGTTTTAAACCACTTACGAATTATAATAAACTCCTCTGATATAAGACAATATCAATAGTATAAAGAAATAACTAATTATAATAATATTCAATACTGACTGAGTACTTACTAATGTCTGGCATGCTCCTAAGACCAGCATGCTATAGCATATTAACTCACTTAATCTTGCAACTCCTATGCAGTCAATACTATTAGTTTTCACATTTTAAAAGTGAGGAAACAGTCACAAAGAGGTTATGTAGTATGTTCATGGTAAGAGAGATAGTGAGTGACAAAGCTAAGTACTCCGGCTCCAGAATCTGTATCATTAATCATTATGTTACAGTGTCTCTAATATAGCAATTGAAATATTAATAACCTAAATAATTATTTTCTATTGATTGGCAATTGGCAATCCCTAGCATATATTTCATGGAAACTATGTCGGATTTTTTAAAAGTGCTTACAGACTTATTTTAAAATTAAAAAGTTTTCAGGTGAAAGTAATAGCCATTGGTCTGGCCCTTACTTGGGGTTTTGTGTATACCGTGTTTTATGTACACTGTGTGTAAAATATGGAAAACTGCACGTCTTTCTCCTTATGGGATAATGTATCAAGTATAATATTTGAAGAAGGGAAAAATATAACCTGATAGATACCTCAGTGAAAGCATTGCTATCCTATGAAATCAAACCAAATATGTTTATGGCTGGTACAAAGCAGAACCTTCTAGATGTATTTCATTTAAAATCTCTTGGTTCAAAAAGCACATTTACTTCTGAAAGGAAATTAGCTACTACAAACTCTTGTTATTAGCCTAAACTACAAAAGGGATTAAATTGCTCCATTCTTTCCTAGAGCTGAGACCTTGATCTATTAATTATCCTTGCTCTCTTAGTCTACTTTTCCATATTTGCTTATCTCTTCCTTTAAACAATGGAACACCATGGACTTTGGAACCATGCAGAGTAATTCCATCAGTTAAGAATAATATAAGGGGCTACTGCAGTGGTTCACACCTGTAATCCCAACATTTTTGGAGGCCCAGGAGAAAGGATTGCTTGAACTTAGGAGTTCAAATCCAGCCTAAGCAAAATAGAGAGAGAGAGCCCCATCTCTACAAAACACACACACACACACACACACACACACACACACAAAACTGGGCATGATGGCATGTGCTTGTAGTTTCAGCTACCAGGAGGCTAAGGTGGGAGGATCACTTGAGCTTGGGAAGTTAAGGCTGCAGTGAGCTGAGACTGTACCATTGCAGTCCAGCTGGGCAACAGAGTGAGATTCTGTCTCAAAAACAAAATAAAAACAATAAAAGTAATAAGGATCATAGTAACACTCTTGTACATGGATTATTTCATACTCAGTCCTTGAGGTAGATAGCTTTCTTATCTCCATTTTACAGGTAAAGAAATGAAGGCACAAAGACATAACATGAATTACCCCAGAATACACAGGTAGTAGGTAAAAGATCATAGACTTGAACCCAAGCCTGTTGAGTCCATAGCCCTTGTTTGTAATCACTGGTATCTGATTTTCTACAGCATTAAGGTAACAATCACTATCTTACAGCATTTCTGTGAAATTATCTATCACAGCAGCTGGAATATGATGTACAATTAACAAATAATTGAGTTGTCAGTGATGATACTGTTATCATCCTATTACTAATATACCTTATTATGCATGTGAAATATTCAATACACACAAATAATATATTTATTATGAATAATCACAAAACAAACACCTATCCACTGTCCATTTTAAAAAATAAAATGTGACCACTGCCTTTAAAACACTACACAGGCCAGGTGCAGTTGCTCATGCCTATAATCTTAGCACTTTGGGAAGACAAGGTGGGCAGATTGCTTGAGCCCAAGAGATTAAAACCTCTCTAGCTATAAAAGTCCTAGGTGGTTCATATAGTTTGGCTGTTTCCCCATCCAAATCTCATCTTTAATTGTAGCTCTCATAATTCCTTTGTGTTGTGGCAGGAACCCAGTCAGATGTAACTTAATCATGGGGGCAGGTCTTTCCCATGCTGTTCTTGTGATAGTGAATAAATCTCATGAGATCTGATGGTTTTATAAAGGGTAGTTTCCCTGCACATGCTCTGTTGCCTGATGCCATATGAGATGTGACTTTGCTCTTTCTTCACCTTCTGTCATGATTGTGAGTCCTCCCCAACCATGTGGAACTCTGAATCCATTAAACCTTCTTTCTTTATAAATTACCCAGCCTTGGGTATTTCTTATAGCAGTAGGAAAATGGACTAATACAGTAAATTGGTACAGGATAGTGGGGCATGGCAGTAGATACCCAAAAATGTGGAAGCAACTTTGGAACTGGATAACAGGCAGAGGTTGGAATACATAGAAGACCTCAGAGAAAGGAAAATGTAGGAAAGTTCAAAACTTCCTGGAGAAGTCTTGGTCAAAATTCAATGGCTTTTACCGAAATGCTGATAGTGATATGAAAAATAAAGTTCAGGCTGAGGTCTCAGATGGAGGTGAGGAATTTGTTGGGAACTGGAATAAAGGTCACTTTTGCTATGCAAAGAGACTGGCAGCATTGTGCCCCTGCCCTAGAAGTCTGTGGAACTTTGAACCTGAGAGAGATGATTTAGGATGTCTGGTAGAAGAAATTTCTAAGTGGCAAAGTGTTTAAGAGGAAGTAGAGGTTAAAAGTTAGAAAAATTTGCCACCTGATGATGCAATAGAAAAGAAAACCCCATTTTCTGGGAAGAAATTTAAGCCTGATGCAGAAATTTGCATAAGTAACAAGGAGTCAAATGTTAATCACCAAGACAATGGAGAAAATGTCTCCTGGGACCTTTGTGGCAGCCCCTCCCATCACAAGCCTGGAGGCTTAGGAGGGAAAAATGGTTTTGTGGGCTGGGCTCACAGCCCCCCTGCTTCATGCAGTCTCAGGACTTGGTGCCCTATTTCCTAGCCATAGCCAAAAGGGACCAATATGCAGCTCAGGCCATTGCTTCAAAGGGTGCAAGCCCAAAGCCTTGGCAGCTTCCACATAGTGTTGGGCCTGTGGGTACATGGAAGTCAAGAACTGAGGTTTGGGAACCTCTGCATAGATTTCAGAAGATGTATGGAAATGCCTGGATGTCCAGGCAGAAGTGTACTGCAGGGATGAAGCCCTCTTGGATAACCTCTGATAGGGCAGTGGAGAAGGAGAATATGGGATGAGAACCCTCACACAGAGTCCCTACTGGAGCACTGCTTAGTAGAGCTGTAAAAAGAGAGCTACTGTCTACCAGTCCCCAGAATTGTAGATCCACCAACAGCTTACACCATGCACCTGGAAAAGCCACAAACAATGCCAGCCTGTGAAAGCAGCCAGGAGGGGTGCTGTACCCTACAAAGTCACAGGGGAAGAGCTTCTCAAGACCTTGGAAACCCACCTCTTGCATCAATGTGACCTGGATGTGAGACATGGCATCAAATGATATCATTTTGGAGCTTTAAGATTTGACTGCTTTACTGTAATGCTTCTGCCCAAAAGGTAGACTTTCTTACTTAATTCTGGTCTTGCATGAGGCCTATGGCCCCTTTGTTTTAGCCAATTTTTCCCATTTGGAATAGCTGAATTTACCCAATGCCTGTACTTCCATTTTATCTAGGGAATAACTAGCTTGCTTTTGATTTTACAGGCTCATAGTCAGAAGGGACTTGCCTTGTCTCAGATGAGACTTTGGATTATGAACTTTTGAGTTAAGCTTAAATGACTTGAGACTTTGGGGGACTGTTGGGAGGGTATGATTGGTCTTGAAATGTGAGGACATCAGTTTGGGCTGGGGACAGAATTATATGGTTTGGCTGTGACCCCATCTAAATCTCATTTTAAATTATAGCTCCCATAATTCCCATGTGTCATGGGAGGCACCTGATGGGAAGTAATTGAATTGTGGGGGTGGGTCTTTCCCATGCTGTTTTTTTGGTGATGAATAAGTTTCATGAGATCTGATGGTTTTATTAAGGGGAGTTCCCCTGAATATGCTCTCTTGCCTGCCACCATGTAAGATGTGACTTTGCTCCTCCTTCACCTTCCACCATAATTGTGAGACCTCATCAGCCATGTGGAACTGAGTGTCAGTTAAACCTCTTTCCTTTATAAATTACCCAGTCTCAAATGTCTTTATTAGCAACATGAGAACTGTCTAATATAGTTTGTGTTATGTGTGGAGCTCATTTATGATTCCCTGGACACTGCAAAGGAAATAGGACTCATTCCAGATTTCAAGTGTTTGTGGAAAGTAGTTCCTAAGACACTACTAGATGTTTTTTTCCTCTAAATTCTCAGCAATTGCCTGCCATGGACTAAGCTTGACTTTTAAATGTTTCACAGTCTGATGCCAAGTAGAGCTCATGAAGAAAGCAGGGCATATTCCTGTTTCTATGCCTTCGGTCTACTTTCCCCTTCTCTTGTAAATGTCGTTTTTAGCTGTAACACATTACCAAATTTTTTTCCATTTCTTTAGTTCAGCCCATTTTCCTTTTTTTTTTCAAATATTGTCATGCACTGCATAACACTGTTTGTCAACAATAGGAAATATTACAATGTCCCATATTATAAAATATTTTTATTGTACCTTTTCTATGTTTGGATATGTTTAAATGCATAAATAGTTACCATTGTGTTACAGTTGCCCACAGTACTCAGTACAGCAACATGCTGTGCAGGTTTGTAGTCTAGGAGCAAAAGGCTATATCATATAGCCTAGATGTGCAGTAGGGCATACTAACTAGGTTTGTGTATGTAATCTCTATGTTGTTGCACAAAGATGAAATCACCTAAAAATGCATTTCTCAGAACATATCCCCTTCATTAAGTGACTCATGACTGTATTTGAAAACACCAACCAATATTTCTAAATCTCTCATTTTCTTTTTTTTTCCTTAAAATGAATATCTCCTGGTTCTCCTGTTATTCCTCTGCATCTTATCTCATTTGCTGGTTGCCATTCTACTTCCTTTTTCCTAAATATAATTTCAAATGATCTGCCTTCATACTTATTTTCTTGTAATTTCCATACAACCTCCTACTGACTAACCCATTTCTATAATTCTGAACTATTATCTAACCTCTTTTTTGAATTCTTGTTCCTCACTTCCAACTTGTTGTAAGCAGCCTTACATACATACCCCAAATATATCCTTAGTATAAACTATAAGTGATCTAATTAGCTTCTGCCTAAAAGTTGGACTTTCTTACATGTTTCTTGTTAATAATTAAAGGCATTGACATTATGCCCAACACCCATATGCAAAACCTTAGTGCTGCAGTTCTCAACATCTCAGAGAGATACTCTCCTGTTGAGTGCATTTTTAACATTTGTTAGGCCTATTGAGTCAGGACTGTCATAATAATTGAGGTTTGTTAGTGCCACTTAGTATGCAGAGGGTAAGGAGGCTACACACCTTGCAGACCAGGCTACACATGCATCAAATAATTGTTCTACATTTTGAATGAATTTAAAATGTCCTACTAGACATTTAGATAGGTGAAAAAGAAAAATCTATTTTTGAAATTTCCTCAGCACAGAATCTAACTCTGTTTTACATAAAACATAAAGAATTTTTGGCAGTTTTAATATATATTGAATTTCCAGAAATTCATACACTATGTAAATTGTTCTTTTTCCTCTAACATTGCCAAGAGTTTTTCACCATTATAGAGAAGTGTATCATTGTAGGCAACACAGCTTATGGTGTTTGAGTCAGCAAGTACACAAGCAGGCCATAAGTTTGCATTTGCAGCTGTTGATGCAAACATCTGAAGAATTACTTTTTTATTTATTCATTAATTCAAAACTTAGTGACTTTATTATATCCTCACAGGGTACTTATGCTGAGGATTTATATACTTTAGTGTTTGCTATATTCTTCTTTAATTTCTTTTTATATTTTAAAAAAATTAATCACTTTGTTTGGATATACAAAAATTTCATTGCAGGATAAACAAAGGGGAGTTGTAATATTTATATATATATAGGGAGTTTAGTGCTCTCATAGAACTGAGAACTACTTAGAGTCCTTTGTAAATTGTTCCTCTCTCCTCTACCATCATAAAAATAGTCCTAAATTCTATAAAGTTAGGTTTCATTAATATTCTTTTTTAAATAATTTTAACTTTTATTTTAGATTCAGGGAGTAGATGTGCAGTTTTGTTACATGGTGTGATGCTAACGCCGGGGTATAACTGATCCCATCACCTACACAGTGAGCAGTGGCCAAAAACTCTTTCAATCCTTGCCTCCTCATTACTATTCTTACATGTTTTTTTTCATACATTACTGCTCTTTAGTTCAGTTTACAAGCTCTTAAACTAAATGCTCAATGACTTCCCAATTAACTTTCTTTCTTTGAAAGGTGAAGTTATATAGGTTTTCAAAGTATTTTTTTGGTCAGACTGAATTAGATTTATATTTTATCTTTTCACTTATTATAGCTTAACTGTTTTATATTTAAGAGGAACTGTTCATATCCTTTGCCCACTTTTTGATGGAGTTGTTTTTCTCTTATAAATTTGTTTGAGTCCTTGGTAGATTCTGGATATTAGCCCTTGGTCAGAAGGATAGAATGCAAAAATTTTCTCCCATTCTGTAGGTTGCCTGTTCACTCTGATGATAGTTTCTTTTGCTGTGCAGAAGCTCTCTAGTTTAATTAGATCCCATTTGTCAGTTTTGGCTTTAATTGCAGTTGCTTTGGTATTTTAGTCATGAAGTCTTTGACCATGCCAAAGTCCTGAATGGTATTGTCTAGGTTTTCTTTGAGAGTTATGGTTTTAGGTCTTACATTTAGGTATTTAATCCATCTGGAACTAATTTTTGTATGAGATGTAAAGAAGGGATCCAGTTTCAGCTTTCCGCATATGGCTTGCCAGTTTTCCCAACACCATTTATTAGATTGGCAATCCTTTCGTCAATTTTGTCAACCATCAGATGCTTGTAGATATGTGATGTTATTTCTGAGGCTTCTGTTCTGTTCCTTTTGTCTATATATCTGCCTTGGTACCAGTACCATGCTCTATTGGTTACTGAAGCTTCATGGTATATTTTTAAGTCAGGTAGCGAGATGCCTTCAGCTTTATTCTTTTTGCTTAGGATTATCTTGGCTATACTGGCTCATTTTTGGTTTTATATTACATTAACAGCTCATTATCACTGATTGTCATTAGAGAAATGCAAATCAAAACTACAGTGAGATATCATCTCATGCCAGTTAGAATGGTGATCATTAAAAAGCCAGGAAACAACAGATGCTGGTGAAGATGTGGAGAAATAGGAATGTTTTTACACTGTCGGTGGGAGTGTAAATTAATTTAACCAGTCAGTATCAAGGATCTAGAACCAGAAATGCCATTTGACCCAGCAATCCCATTACTGGGTATACACAGAAAGGATTACAAATCATTTTACTATAAAGACACATGCACATGTATATTTATTGCAGCACTCTTCACAATAGCAAAGACTTGGAACCAACCCAAGTATCCATCAGTGATGATAGACTGGATAAAGAAAATGTGGCACATATACACTATGGAATACTATGAAGCCATAAAAAAGAATGAGTTCAGTCCTTTGCAAGGACATGGATGAAGCCAGGAACCATCATTTGCAGCAAGTTAACACAGGAATAGTAAACAAAATACCACATGTTCTTACTCATAAGTGGGAGCTGAACAAAGAGAACACATTGACACAGGGAAAAGAATATCACACACTGGGGCCTGTCAGTGGGTGGGGGGCTAGGGGAGGGATAGCATTAGGAGAAATACCTCATGTAGATGATGGATTGATGGGTCTAGCAAACCACCATTGCACGTGTATACTTATGTAACAAACCTGCACGTGCTGCACCTGTATCCCAGAATTTAAAGTATAATAATTTAAAAAAGGAACTAATATTTCTTATCTACCAATAAGTGTTGTCAGTAATAAATAGGCAATGTGATATGCCTAATGTATAACAGTAAATATTCATTTAATGTTAGATGTCTCTTTCAGTTCTGTGTTTTATATATAAGGTAATCATATCATTTTAGATTTTCGAAAACAGTCTTGATTGTAGTATTATATACTGTTGCCAAACCATGTGACATGATGTTAGGCTTTGAAAATAAGGTGAACATAATTACAATGTATCTTTTGGTGTATGCAGTGAAGCCTCAAGTGTGTATGTAGCCATGGCACAAATAATTGAGAACTCCTTTAGTAACAGGTATTACATGACCTCAGGAGATAAATTTTCATTACTTCTCCAATAATCTTGCAGATAAATTTGATGCTGGGTATGAACCAAATGCTGAATGTCAGGAGCTTACTTATTTTCAGCTTACGTTTTTTATGAACTGTATTTCCATTCAATTTCTGTTCACCCGAAATGAAAAGAAGTACTTATTAAAAAACAGGACTTTTCTGCCTTGTTATAAAGGAAACATTCTTGAAAATTAATGTGGTACCTTAACAGCAGTAATTTGAATGCCTGCATGGATACTACATAAAGGAACTGGCAACATTAGTCTTTATTATAATTATTTGTAAAGTCCATTTCAGAAGATTGTTTATTTTCTCCAGTTTGGACTTTATTTTAAATATTTGTTTATTTATTTGTAAGATAAGTTGTCAGAAAGCTAGTCTGAATCTACAACGCTGCCCAGCTTCCTTAGATGACTTTCTTAAACTTTCATGGATTAGTTTATGATCTCCCAAAAGGAGATCAGAGACAACTGTAGAATAAAGACATGAGTCAAGTCTGGGGCATTAGAGACAGTGAAAAAACTTGCCTTTAGCTAATTTTAAAAGGCTTGGTATACCCACAGAAATACAGAGAGGAATCTCAGATATTTTGAGTCAGCAAGGAAAATATGTGAGATTGGTGAGGCAAGATTTGTAGGCAGAGAGGAGAACATCGTTCCAAAGATGCAGACTGTAAACAAACAGTTCTGAAAAATAAATACAAAAGTATTAGAAGGATTATAGAGTAAGAAGATATGATGGTGATTAGGGATCAGGGAGATGATATAAAATTGATCACATTAGATTGAAAGAGATTTTGAAAAGAAAAGAAGAAGGTTGGATTTAATACAAAATATAGGGGTCAAATTGTTTATGTTTTGATAAAAACATTGTCAGACAAAACATACAAAATCCAGGATGAATATGCTTAATGTAAGAAAACTAGATAGCTCCTTTAATCAAACAAAACCTAGAGTTTTCTGTATGACTTTACATTTGCAGCATCTATTTTTTAAGACATAAGTCCATTGTCAGGTGTTCAACAATTAAATCGATACCTTTCTTTTATTGTTTATGACAAGAATTAATCAAATTTGAAATCACCTAGATTTTCTAATTAGCTAGTATTTTAGAAGCTAGAAGATTCCGGCTATACTGTTAACCCAGACTTTCGGAGAATTAATTTAAAATGTCAACGTTTAGGGATATAAAATACAAATGATCATTGGAAATTCTGCTTCCAGCCACCACAGGAAGTTATAGAGTAAGTGAACTGAAATTGCCATCCTGCTATAAACAGCTATAACATTATACAAAACATAAAGGCAACTGATGCAGGCATTGGAAAACCTGCAGTGCAGGGTCAGATATTTGAGAGAAGTTAACACAAGGGGTGGTGAACTCCCTGTTCAACCCTTGCCATCTGGAGGCATTCCTCTACCATGGAAACAGAAGGTGGACCCCCAGTAGAGTGCAGTCAGAGGCCGAGACTAGAGCTCAAAGCTGCCGAAACACTTGTGATTTGCAGGACCAAGTGCCAGACAAAAAGCAGCTGTGGAAGAAACTACCAGAAGTCAGGAGGGGGTGCCATGAAATTCACTGCCAAGGGCCAGATTCTTCAATGTCTTGCCCAAAGCCAGTGTTGTGGGCCTGACAGTTGAATGATATGCCAAAAGTCATACAGTGCTAAGAGACATTGGGGTTCTAATCTAGCTGCGGGGCAGAGACTTCACTGAATGAAGTACCTCTGACATTTAGTAAGAAAGAGTAGGACCAAAATAGCCTAGAGTAAAAACCATATCCTAGAACTGAAGTAAAACACTAAAATAGATTACTTTCCAACAAAGAATAAACTCAAAATTGATGGGATCAAAAGTATTTGCTAGCAACTTAATTATCTGCCAGAACAAAATTCAGTGTCAATTAAAAGAAGACATCATAATCTAGGCTCTTTACAACATATCATTTACCAAGTCATCCACAAGAATTCTACATGCAGTAAAAATAAGGGCATTTTCAGGTAAATGATCCTTTGGTCCTTACTCTTTCTTATGTACTGAAAGTATGAAACAAAAGCTAAAGGACTTCATTTTTAGTAAATCGACACTACAATAAATGCTAAAGAATTTTTCTTCAGGCTAAAAGGAAATTATACTAAATAAAAACATGGATTTATAAATAATGTATTAGTTTGCTATAGCTAGTATAGCAAAGGACCACAACAGCATTATATAACAACAAAAACATATTGTCTCACCATTTGGGTGGATAAGCATCTGAGATCCAGGTGTTGGGCAGTGTTGGTTCCTTCTAATTCTAGAGGCTGTGAAGGAAAGTATGTTCCATACCTCTTTCATAGTTTCTGGGGTTTTACTGGCAATCTTTAGATTTTTTTGCCTTGTTGAAGCATCACCTGATCTCTGCCTTCATCTCCATGTGTTATTTTCCCTGTGTGTGTCTCTGTGTCCAAATTTCCTCTTTATATAGGACCCTAATCATATAGGATTGGGGTCCATTCTATTTACCTCATCTTAATTAATCACATTGACAAAGACTATTTCAAATAATGTTAAATTTTTAGTTTCTGGGAATTAGAACTTCAACATATAAATTTTAAGGGGCCATACTGTAACCCCATAATAAACAAGAATAAGGAATACTAGAAGGTATAAATATCTGGATAAATATAACAGACTACTATGTATTTTTTCCTTTTCTTAAGAGATAATTGGTGGTTTAAGTTAAAAATGGCATTGTCTCATAAATTTTATGATGTTTATAAAAATAAAATATATAATAATGTAACAGTGAGTGGAGAGGGAAAATGCAGTTATATAATTGTAAAGTATATTTTTGTTCAAATTTAACGTGAAGTACAAAATGCCAAGTCTGGGAAGACTTTGTAAGTCACAGAAGCATATTGGAATACAAAAATAGACATTAAAATGAAAAACCCAATAGAATAATAACAATGGAATACTAAAAAATATTTATCTAATTGAATAGAAAGCAAAAAAATTAGCGGAACAAAAGTGGAGGCAGACCCATACAGAATGAAAAGTATACAACTATGAAGATTTTTGAATTTAACCAAAACAATATAATGATTACATTAAATGTAGCTCACTTAGGCACTCTAATTAAAAGCCAGAGATTTGCCTGGGCACAGTGGCTCATGTCTGTAATCCCAGAACTTTGGGAGACCGAGGCAGGTGGATCATAAGGTCAGGCATTCAAGATCAGCCTGGCCAACATAGTGAAATTCATCTCCACTAAAAATACAAAAAATTACCCAGGTATGGTGATGGACACCTGTAATCCCAGCTACTTGGAAGGCTGAGACAGGAGAATCACTTGAACCTGGGAGGTAGAGGTTGCAGTGAGCGAAGATAGCACCACTGCAGTCCAGTCTGGGTGACAGAGTGAAACTCCATCTCAAAAAAATAAAAAAGAAAAAGAAAAAATAATAATAAAAACCAGAGATTCTGAAACTGAATAGAAATGCATATTCCAACTATATACTGTCTACAAGAGATATACTTCAAACAAAGTCAATTATTTATCACTTTATAGATAAGTAAAGATATTGAAAATATATATCATGCCGATCATAACTATTAAAAAGTATATCAATATTAGACCAAATATACCTCAAGACAAGTAGTATCAGAGATGAACATTGCTTCAAAATGACAAAAGCATCAATTTATCAGGAAGTCAGAGTAATTACATGTGTGCCTCTGTGTATACATATATACACTTATGTGTACTACATATGTGTCTATATATGTGTATATATTGTCTATGATTACATGTATTACATATGTGCCAGACTTCAAAATACAGGGGACAAAAATGGCAGAAATAGAGAAATAAAACATATATATAATCATAGTTGGAGATTTTAACATTGCACTCTCAGCAATTGATAGAATAACTAAATTACAATCAACTAATTCAATCCAGCTGATGTAGAATACCATATCCAAGATCTACAAAAACCACATTCTTTTCTAAACTTTACATGGAACATTCACCAAGGTAGACCACCTACTGGGCCACAAAATATTTCTCCTTAGTTTTAAAACATTGATTCTTCTCGAGTATGTCCTTTGATCCCAAGAGAATACAATCATATTGGTAATCAATAAGATAGATAGCTGGGAAATCTAGAAAATATCCAGTTATTTGAAAAGTAATCAAGACACTTCTACATGAGCCAAGGGTCAATAAAGAAATGACAAGGGGAACTAGAATTTATAGCAAACAATGATAATGAAAAAACAACATAGCAAACATTGTGGGAAGCAGCTAAAGCAGTGCTTAAAGGGAAATTTATAGTTCTAATTTCTTATGTTAGAAAAGAATAAAAATTTAAATTCAATGTTTTAATTTTTCAGCACTAGAGGGTAGGAAAGCAAGGAAAATTTTAGACAAGTAGAAGCATGAAAAATAGGACTAAGAATAGAAATCAATAAAATGGAAAACATATAATAGAGGAAAATAACAAAGGCAAAGTTGTTCCATTAATAAAATCAATATAGTTTATAATACCATAAATATAAGGAGCAAAAGGTAAGAAAATATAGATTATCAATATCTAGAATAAAATGAGATAAATCTTTAGATCTTACTAGATACTAAAATGATCAGATGGAAATATTATGGATAACGTAAAGCCAATAAATTTGATGACTTAGATGAACTAAACAAATTCTTTGAACTACCTGACTCAAAAAACTGAAAACATGATAAAATAGGAAATACAAATACCAATTATGATAAAAGAATTAATTATCAAAATTCTCCCAAAATAACACTCAAGCCCACAAGATGTTCTTGTGAATTCTATTGAACAATGAAAGATTAAAACAATAATCTTTACAAATTATTTTAGAAAGTAGAGTACCCAAAACACTTCCCAATTTATTTTTTAAGGTCAGCATATCTCCAATACCAAAACCTAAACTATTAGGCATAAATTTAACAAAAACAATGTAGGACTTCTACATTAAAACCACAATAACTTTGCTGAGTAAAATTAGAGGTTTAGTTCAGTAGTAATATAGCATATTCAATGACTGGAAGATTTATGGTTAAAATATGAACAGATCAATGGAACAAAATTTGTAGTTCAGAAACAGATTTTAAACAAAGGTACCAAGGTAACTGAACAAGGAAAAGAAAATCTTCTCACAGACTGTACATCTCAATAAATGGATAGACAAAAATAAATCTTGACTTCCTAACTCACATCGTGTCCAAAATTTAATTTAATTATTTTTTTTTAAGAGAAGGGGTCTTGCTTTGTTACCTAGGCTGGAATGCAGTGGCACAACCTTGGCTCACTTCAGCCTCAACCTGCTGGGCACAGGTGATCCTCCCACCTCAGCCTTCTGAGTAGCTTGGACTACAGGTGCATGCTACCATGCCTGGCTAATTTTTGTATGAGAAAGTCTCACCATATTACGTTGCCCAGGCTGATCCCAGACTCCTGGCTCAAGCAGTCCTCCTGCATTGGCTCCCCAAGTGCTGTGATTACAGGCATGAACCACTGTACCCAGCCCCAAATTTAATTTTAGACAGATTATAGAATGAAATGTAAAATCAGAATGTATACTGCTTATAGGAGAAAACAAAGAAGATTATCTTTGTGGCCTTCGGGCAAGTACCAATTTTTAGGCAGGATACTAAAATCAGTAACATAAGAAGATAATAACTTATACATCAATGTTAAAAACTGTTCATCAAAAGACAAGTAAAACCAGGAGCTACAGATG
The DNA here is from genome assembly GCF_009761245.1 of Sapajus apella. NCBI lineage: Eukaryota > Metazoa > Chordata > Mammalia > Primates > Cebidae > Sapajus > Sapajus apella. The sequence goes on along the minus strand of NW_022436976.1, from coordinate 16,741,838 downwards.
GAATACTTTGCAATACACATATATGAGTAAAGATATTGTATGTAGTATTAAAACATTTTGAAGATGAGTAATGAAAGTCTTAAGCAAACATTTTACAAAAAGAAATATAGAAATACTCAACTCATTTAGTCACAAAGAAAATGAAAATTAAAATCACAATGTGATACCAATTTACACTACAGAGGATAAAATTAAAAAGTATAGCAATGTTAAATGTTGATGAGCAGGTGAAGTAAACAGAAATCTTTTTTGTCTATTAGAAGTGTAAAACAGAATAACCACTTTGGAAAACTTTCTGACAGTTTCTTACAATGTTAAAACAACCTACATTATGATTCAGTAATATCCTTAAGTATTTACCCAGTGAAAATGAAAACTTGCATACACTCCTAGGTGTTTCCCCAAGAGAAATGAAAATATATCCGCAAAAAAGAAAGTGTATATGAATGTTTATTTATCTAAACATATATATGTATTCATCCCTAATACAAAAATGTTTATAGCATTGTTACTTATAATAATAAAAAAACTGGAAACAAAGCAAATGTTAATAAATGAGATAATGAATAACCATACTCGTACAATGAAATTCTACTCAGCAATTCAACAATAAATAAACAACTACTGATAGACAAACGAAATGGACGAATCTCAAAAATATTATGTTGAACAGAAGAAGCCAGACATAATGGAGTACATATCATAGGATTATACTGTATGAAGTACAAGAATAGTATAAAATTAAAGGCTGTTGATAGAAATGAGAACCGATGGCAAGGGTCTGGATGAAGTGAGGGTTGGAAGAAGGCACAAGGGAATTTTCTGAGATAATAATGAAACTTTATATGTAGATTTGAGTGTGTTTTTTAAAATATTATATTTAAAAATATAAATATTTAGCAAAATACAGTTTTGCTAAAATATATCAAATTGCACCCTTATAATTTTTACATTTTACCACATGTACATTTTAACTCGAAACTATTGTTAAAGTTCAAGTGCTCATTTTTCAAATGTCTATAGAATCCCCCTGCCTCACCTAATGAAGAGTCAACTATCTTCAACCTCCTCCTCTCTCTTCTTATAAACCAGTTCCTCTTTTTTTTTCCACATTGTTTCTGACAATGGCAACATTCTTCTCCCAGTCAGTAAAGGCTTGGAATTTTTACCTTTTCTAAATCTCTTTCTTTCAAGCTCTTGTGGCCAAATCCAGCCTCCTTTTCAGAGTTACTTTTTACCTCTTATCAATTTTTTTTCCTATTTATTTTATTGCATTTTAGGTTTTGGGGTACATGTGAAGAACATGCAAGATTGTTGCATAGGTACACACGTGGCAGTGTGATTTGCTGCCTTCCTCCCCATCACCTACCTCTGGCATCTCTCCCCTTGCTTAGATCAAAGGCAGTTATGCTTTTTGTGCAAAGGTTCAAATAGCAAATAGTTTAGGCTTTTCAAGCCATACTATTCCTGTTGCAAAGACTCAACTTTGCCTCTATAGCACAAAAGACATTTGATATAGGCAAGCTACAAACAAGTGAGCATGGCTGTGTTCCATTAAATTTTATTTACCAAAACTAGTAGCAGGCTGGATTTGGCCAGTAGAACAAAGTTTGCCAGCACTTGATTTAGATTCTCATTAGATTTCGATTTTGAAAAATCTTTTGACTTTTAGCTACTTCAGGGTAAACTCAAGCTGCCACTAACGCCATTAAAATTTATTCTCCAAACATCATCCACCGTGATGGTCAAAAACGTAAATCAGACCATATTCTGTGGCTTGAAATCTTTCTGTGACTTCCCATTGCTCATAAAATAAGACCCCAATCTTTAGTATAATATTTAAAGTACTTCCTATCCTGGCCCTTGCCTACCACTCCAAGTTCATCTTCTATCACTCTGTGTTTTCTTCACTATGATTTCTAAACATTGTCTTTGTGAATCAATAATTCACACTAAGCTTCTTTTTAAGGGGACATTTTATTTCCTATCTTTCTGCCTGGATTACTTTTTCTCTAATCATCACAAGTAACTTCCTTTTGTCATTCACGACTTAGCAGAAATGTCACTTCCTCAAAGTATCATTCTAATATAACCCTCCAAGCCTCTGTCACTATTACATTATCCTATTTACTTTTCATAGCATGAGTCTCTAGTATTATTTCACTTATTTATTTTTATTTCTGCTGTCTTTCCTATACTACACAGTCCATATAAAACAGCAACTTTGTTTTATATTCATTACTCTCTCATATAATACCTGGCCATAGTAAGCACTCAATAAACATCTGTTGCATGCAAGCATGAATCATGAATCATTTACACAACTAGGAGGTCAATTTTCAAACACACCAGTCAATCTAGACTATTAGGTCTTTCCTTAAAGTCCCATCTTGTTCTTATTATTCACTCATTTACACACACACACACTTACTTAGTTACTTACTTATATTCCTAGAAATCCTACCTATGCTTTTAGGCTCTTCTAAAATGTAATCTACTCTACAAAGCATTTTTAATTCAACAACTAAGTATAATCTCCTCATTTTAAATCAACATTAGAATTGTACTAGTTCTAGGACATTTATCTTACATAGATTTTCATTTAAATTAATCTGGACATTTGATTGAAATTCCTATTATTAAACAAATTAATAAAGCTTTTTTGCACAACACATATAAATATATAGACAGACAGATGATAAAGAACTCATTCCCTAAGCCAGGAATAGAAACCTAAACCCAGGCTGCTATTGTGAAAAGAGAAAAAACAGCCACATGGTTACAAAGTCAAGATCCCAAGGACATGGCTGACCAGCTTGCTGGGCCATCTTAAACAGCTGGCCTATGTGGTCCTCGGCATGCATGTTATCCTAAGGTGCCCCTCTTTATAACACAATAATACAGAAAGACACACAAAGCACACCAGATTCACTATAGCTTAAGACCAGCCTCGGAATTCTTTTTTGTATTAATCAGAACTTTACAGAGAGGATAGACACTGACTTTTACCATTCATTTAACCATTTTGCACAGACAGAGAGAGGTGCCAGAGTCTGAATGGTGAGAAATTCTTACCCTTTGCTGGCATGTCAGGTTTCTAGGTTCCCTTTCCCTAAGCAGCCCTAGAGACCCTGATCTGTCTGTATGCAAACAAATACATTGCCATGAATTAAAAATATTCACAAATCATTTACAAATTTTGGAGAAATTAGGCAGAGTGAGAAATATGACTCAAATTATATTTATGAAAGTATACTCAACACACTTAACGTATCAGGAAGCCTAAATTCCAAAAAGTTAGTGTAAGATTAAAAAGCTGGTATGCTCCATCAATTCCTGCCAGCACAACAGAGATAGCCTAGGTATTCCAGACAAGTGGAACACAGAAATGTATGGGAAATAACTATTCACAGTAGCCAATAAAAGCCTTCCACTAGAAACTAAAAAAAAATGGTTATACACACACACACACACACACACACACACACACACATACACACAAGCAAAGCACAAATAATAAACAGTAAATGAATTAAAATTAGAAGCAAATCAAATAAAAAAGAAACCAACACTAAATTTTTTATACTCAATCTACTCTGGAGGCTACAGTGTTACACAGAGTGCCCCAAAAATCCATTAGATAAATTTTTTATTCCTGATACACAATTCAATAACCTTAAGTCCACCAATATCACCAAACATCCTGTACAATCAAGATGTTCACTCTGGGCACATGACCATTAAATACTCCAGTGCCAGCACTATCCATGAGAAACAGTAAACATAATGTGAAGCAATGCAAGCATGTATGTGAAATTTGGCTCTACAGTAAATCCAGCTTCATCCTTAACTGTAGTAAAATAATAGTAATAATAATAATTGCCAAACTGTCAATGCATTTCTTTACAAGATTTCCTGTTTCACTTTAATCAAGACTAAGAGCTTTAACCATGAAAATGTTAATTAGCCAATGTCTCTAATTTGCACCCTGTTAATAAAATGCATAAATGGGCTGTCAGCTGACCAAAAGTACCTGAAGCTTCAATTGTTTTCCCAGAAATATGGGACCAAACATTGGTTCAAACTGTTTTAGCAATTTTTTACCCACCACACCAACATATTCTATTTGTATCAATTCTCTATCACGTTTTAAAGAAGACTTTATTATCTAAACTTTTTTCTTACAACATTCTTTGCTACTTACTGGTCCCTTACTACATTGTTTCATAAATAACATTTTCAAACCTGTAATTTTAACTAACTTTTAGATAAATTCTGAATTAGACAAAATTATTATTTTACTCATTAGTAACACAACCCTTTCTGGCACATTTTGTATACAGAATTATATGTTAACTAGAATTCTTATCCTCAGTAATCTAAAACTTTAGTGAAACCCTAAAAAGCAACAAATCCTGAACTGTCAAATATAGGCATTTATAGGTAAGAATTTTACAATTCTTAGAAACATATTTCCCCATATCATAACCCTTTCTTAACTGGAAATGACCCAGATATTCAATGAGAATCAAAAATAATTTTAAGATTTAATTTACATACAAATTGTCTTTATTTGCAGATAACATGATTGTATATTTAGAAGACTCCATCATCTCAGCCCAGAATCACCTTAAGCTGATAAGCAACTTCAGCAAAGTCTGAGGATACAAAATCAGTGTGCAAAAATCACAAGCATTTCTATACACCAATAACAAACAGAGAGCCAAATCATGAGCAAACTCCCATTAATAATTGCTACAAAGAGAATAAAATACCTAGGAATAGAACAAACAAGGGATGTGAAGGACCTCTTCAAGGAAAACTACAAACCACTGCTCAAGGAAATGAAAGGACACAAAAAGATAAAAAATACAATAAAATAAAATAAACAAATGACAACAACAACAACAAAAAAAACATGCCATGATCATGGTTAGGAAGACTCAGTATCATGAAAATGGCCATACTGCCCAAAGTAATTTATAGATTCAATGTTATCCCCATCATGCTATCATTGTCTTCTTCACAGAACTGGAAAAATCCACCTTAAACTTCATATGGAACCAAAAAAGAACCCACATAGTCAAGACAATCTTAAGTAAAAAAATAAAATAAAATAAAAAGCTGGAGGCATCACACTACCTGGCTTCAAACTATACTACAAGACTACAGTAATCAAAACAGCATGGTACTGGTACCAAAACAGAGATATAGACCAATGGAACAGAACAGAAGACTTGGAATTAATACTATACATCTACAACCATCTGATCTTTGACAAACCTAACAAAAACAAGCAATGGGGAAAGGATTCTCTATTTAATAAATGGTGTTCGGAAAACTGGCTAGCCATATGCTGAAAACAGAATCTGGACCCCTTCCTTACACCTTATACAAAAATTAACTCCAAATGTATTAAAGATTTAACTATAAGACCTAACACCATAAAAGCCCTAGAAGAAAAGCTAGACAATATCATTCAGTACACAGGCATATTGCCTAGCTTCATGTCTAAAACACCAAAAGCAATGGCAGCAAAAGCTGAAATAGACAAATGGGGTCTAATTAAACTTAAGAGCTTCTGCACAGCAAAAGAAACTATCATTAGGGTGAACCAGAAACCAACAGAATGGGAAAATTTTTTGCGATATACCCATATGACAAGCGCTAATGTCCAGAATCTACAAAGAACTTAAATTTACAAGAAAAAAAACAACCCCATCAAAAAGGGGGCGAAGGACATGAACAGACACTTTTCAAGAAAATAAGATATTTATGCAGCCAACAAACATATGAAAAAATCTCATCATCACTGATCATTAGAGAAATGCAAATCAAAACCAAATTGAGATACCATCTCATGCCAGTTAGAATGGCAATCATTAAAAAATCAAGAGACAACAGATGCTGGAGAGGAAGTGGGGAAATAGAAACGCTTTTACACTGTTGGTGGGAGTTTAAATTAGTTCAACCATTGTGGAAGACAATGTGGTGATTCCTCAAGGATCTAGAAATAGAAATACCATTGACCCAGCAATCCCAGTACTGGGTATATACCCAAAGGACTATAAATCATTCTGTCATAAAGACACATGCACACGTATGTTCATGCGGCACTGTTTACAATAGCAAAGACCTGAAACCAACCCAAATGCCCATCAATGATAGAGTGGATATAGAAAATGTGGCACATATACACCAGGAATACTATGCAACCATAAAAAAGGATGAGTTCATGTTCTTTGCAGTGACATGGATGAAGCTGGAAACCATCATTCTCAGCACGCTGCACAAGAACAGAGAACCAAACACCGCATGGTCTCACTCATAAGTGGGTGTTGAAAAATGAGAACACACAGACACAGGGAGGGGAACATCATACACCAGGGCCTGTTGGGGGGTGTGGGGGCTAGGGGAGGGATAGCAGGGGGTAGAGGGATTGGGTAGGGATAACATTAGGAGAAATACCTAATGTAGATGAGGAGGGGATGGTTGTAGTTAATCACCATGGCATGTGGATACCTATGTAACAATCCTACACGATCTGCGCATGTACCCCAGAACTTAAAGTATAATAATAAAAAAAAATTACACAAAAATTTTACTTAAAACATGTATCCCATTCATTGTACTCAGTTCTTTCATTTTAACAGTTAATCTAGATTATGTCTGTAAACTGAGATATTAGATGCTATCATTTAAAGTTACTTCCTTTGTTAACTATGTTTTTAATAGTCAATAAACATCAGGTGCTCACTAAACCTCAGTAAAAGCCTCAAAGTTAAATACGTAGGTATTTTACCAATAGCTCAAAAGATTTAGCTAACATTAAATTACTCTCATTTCTCA
>NW_022436976.1:16642741-16734889 GCF_009761245.1 Sapajus apella | reverse complement strand
TATAGTTTTATAACCCTGTATGCCAAATGCTGACATCTCAAGACAACTAGCAAAGACAAACTTAAAATCTAGAAAAAATATGTATGCTGACAATTCTGAAGGCATTTCTATTTTTATTTTACCAATGATTTTAAAGCCAGTTTGTTTATCAAAGTTATACTTAAGTTTCTTGAACTTGAGAATTGCTTAGACTTATTTACCTAATTTATGTGCACTCTTTTATTTATAAGCCAATTTGGTAGACACAACATATAACAATAAACTCATCTAGACATGTACACACACACAAACAAAAATTTGATAGCTTGAAATCCTAGCCATGAGATAGCGATATTAGCTCACCAGTTTTACTTTGTTTTCCTCAATATATAATCCAATGAAGGCCAGGAACCCAAATTTTGGGTAAAGCAGTTTCCATGGCAGTTTGATTTTTAAAGGCCAAACCTCCCCAGACTCCAAAGAACCGCAGGAGCCAAACAGCACCAAAGGAGAGCAACACACGTTAAACAGCCCCACTGCTTAAAACAGCAGCATGAAAGCCTGGATACATGCAATGTCCTCCCACTTTTCCATTCAACAGTAAACTCTAGATTCCAAACAACACCACGGCCAAACAATATTGAAACTGTAAGAGAAAATTCTAAGGAGAGTTTAGTGTTAGGCCTCAGAACCTCTGCCAAGGACGTCCCTTTTGGAGAGGTTGAGGTCCACAGGATTCCCTGGGGCATCCCCCTGTGAGTCCAATCTGAGGGTATCAGACACCTCTGATCTTAGGTGGGCACCAGTGCAGATATGCATGCTTTCGCTTCAGGGGCAATGGCCTACTATGACCTTCCTTTGGTTCCTGGGTATAATCCCCAACTTGTAGCATCCTTATAATTTGGTAAGACTACACTTTCCTATGTTTCCTGTTCCACTAGAGTGATAGCCTTGAACTATGATGATAGGAATTGGAGGCTGAGTGGGCTTCTTTTGTCCTTAGCCAGTCGAGTAGGGCAAGGGAAGAATTTAGCATGAGGAAAGGTTTAAGTCTCCTGAAACACATGGGAGTTGGCTCTGAGCTGTGCCACATGTAGGGATCAGGGATCACAACCGGAAAAGACAGAAGAGTTCTTCAGAGTGGCCCCGGCCAGAAATCTACAGTTGCCTGTGTGTTTAGGCGCTACCCACCAAGTTTCCCAAGTTGGAAAGGAAAAGAAGGTGGGGGGAGAGGGAGGAAAGGGGAGGGAAGGAGGGAGGGGGAGAGAGAGAGAGAGAGAGATTGAGCGAGAGAGAGAGAGAGAGAGATTTCTCTGTATAGAGCAGAAAGGAAAAGGAGAAAAATAGATCCCAAACTTTGGGCTTACCTCCTTACTGGCTTGCCAAAATATGTTACTGGTGGAGGGTGTCAAGGTTCTTGGTGTCTTGGAACAAAGAATTGAACAAAACCCACAAATGAAGCAAGGAAAGGATGAAGAAACAAAAGCAGATATTTACATAAAATCAAAAGTATACTTCACAGTGTGGGAGCGGGCTTGGGTATAGGGGCTCAAGAGACCAATTACAGAATTTTGGGGGGTTTAAATATCTTCTAAAGGTTTCCATTAGTTATTTGGTGTACACCCTATATAAATGAAGAGGTTATTTCCTTTCCTGTCATAGCTGAAGTGTTTCCATTTGATCTAGCTCTAGGAAGTCCTTAGATTTCCTGCCTCCAGGTCCAATTCTCTTGGCTCACAACTATTCTTATTTCTTTATTTTTGCTTATTTATTGTTATTATTATTTTTACTGGAGGGGAGCTGTAACTAATAGAATAATATTTCCAGAGTTTAAGGAACTCAGCATGCAATTCAATAGGATTGAAACTGATTACTATGATGTTTATTTCATATATTATCTTGAACCACTTACATAACTGACCTAAGATCCAAATATTTAATACATAGAATGGGCCAAACAACAACAAAAACTTGGTTGATAGGATTGTAGAGAGGAGTGAATGTTATAATATATACAGGAAGTATGTAACACACAACATGGAACATGGAGGTGCTAGGTTAGTAAATATCAGTAACTGCTAGCACTAATGTTACTGTTTTGAAACCAATTTCTTATTGTTCTTATTTTAATTATGACTTTCAAAACAAAATCATAGAGATTAAACCAAGGACCAACCCTCTGAGGAGTCGACGAGATGAGCGAGAGGTAGTATATTTCTGAGAGATGTTGACAACACTATTTCAGTTAATCTAGGATATCACAGACACTGGCCTACAACTCACAGGTGGCCAGAGAAATCAGTAGTATGACATGACCCTCACAGCCACAACCAGTGTTTTTAAACTGATTAGTATGTGCTGATCCAGAAAGCATAGAGAATATGCTTAGCTCAGTGGGTGGCCACTGATGTTAGTTGAATCTGAATTTATCTCTAGACAAATGAATGTCTCAAAACTAGACAAACTTCTTAGGAGACTGAGTTAAGCCTAGAAAAAAAATAGTAAAGTAAAAAGTAATACAAACTCTAATTGATAAAAATTAGGAAAAATGCATGATGAATGTGACACCTGCCTTCTATTTTACATTCAAGGCATTTTCATAAATATTACCTGAGACCAATTACTTAATACTAAACTAATTTAGTAGTTCAGCAGAACTTCTGGAAAGCCTTCAGTATACCAATGTGCATTACAAATCTCTAAGAGATGTTATAAAATTAATCATTTCTTATTCATTTCCCTTCAAACGTTGTTAACCTTCCATGGGTCCAGAGTTCCACAGAACACAGCTTAGAAAGTGTTTACACTGAAAAGTTTTGAGGTCTTCAGGGGTATGGTCTTGCTTCAATCAAATCTCTATCTTGAGAACCAAGATCATAGATTTTAAAAAATAAAAATAAAAATAAAAACATTTTAATGCCCATGCCAAATAGTTAATGGCAGAGATGGGATTTAATTCTTATTTGTAATCTTCTGCTGTGTGAACTCAAGTGGTCAGGCTTCGTGTTGGAGGTGGATAGGGGATACGGCAGAAAGGATATCAAATTGATAATTAGCAAATAAATGCTCTGGTAGTGTGACTTGAGGTAAATTATGCAAACTATCTGGGCCTCATATGCTTCCTCTGGTAGGAAATAGAGAAATAATTAGCTAAATGATTTCTGAAATGACCAGTATCTCTAAAATTATCTTACTTGAGTTTTGAAGGAATGACAATGTAAATTGGTGAAGAAGATAGCAAGATAGTTTTAATTATCTGGGGAACAACATGACCTTTCAAAGCTATCTACTGGCAAGCTTTTCCTAAACCTGAGCAACCATCACTAGTCATCTTATTTAATACTGCTTGAATTTTTAATCTCTTTATCAGTAATGGTATTAATAACAATAATAGGTACTTAGATTAATAGAGTATCTTCATTTCTCAAAACTGTTTTCTCATTTATTTTCCCACCTTATCATTTGCTAATTATAAGGTAGAAAGTAAAGGCAGACATATCTGATCGTATGTGTTCTGTTAGGTAACAGGGAATTTGCATAAGGTCTCCCAATAAGCAAAATGCAGAGTCAAGGTCTAGTTACTTCCAACATTATGTTCTTTTTTAAATGATGCTTTTTCCTTTCTCTCACTAACATTTAACTTTTTTTAAAAAAACATGTAGATGTCTTCCAGATTTATATTTATCAACAGAATTTTGCACAGGGATTGTGACCTCTATATATCTGGAGAAAGAGATGCTTATTTTCTCTAAGCCCTGCAGCTTCCTTCCTTACCTAAAGATGATTAAAACATCTCACCACTTGTAGGGATGCCCCCTGTAACGTTGTAAATGCGGACTTCAACTCTCCTCTGATGAAAATGCCTTAACCCTCAACTCATAGATAAAACCTCAACTCACAGACTTTGAAACTAACAGAGATTTGATCATTATCTCTTTAAATGGATTAAAGGCTTAAACATAAGACCTAACACCATAAAAACCCTAGAAGAAAATCTAGGCAAAACCATTCAGGACATAGGCGTAGGCAAAGACTTCATGACCAAAACACCAAAAGCATTGACAACAAAAGCCAAAATAGACAAATGGGACTTAATCAAACTCCACAGCTTCTGCACAGCAAAAGAAACAGTCATTAGAGTGAATCGGCAACCAACAGAAGGGGAAAAAATTTTTGCAGTTTACCCATCTGACAAAGGGCTGATATCCAGAATTTACAAAGAACTAAAACAGATTTACAAGAAAAAAACAAGCCCATTCAAAAGTGGGCAAAGGATATGAACAGACACTTTACAAAAGAAGACATACATGAGTCCAACAAACATGAAAAATACACATCATCACTGGTCATTAGATAAATGCAAATCAAAACTACATTGAGATAGCATCTCACGCCAGTTAGAATGGCGATCATTAAAAAATCTGGAGACAACAGATGCTGGAGAGGATGTGGAGAAATAGGAACACTTTTACACTGTTGGTGGGAGTGTAAATTAGTTCAACCATTGTGGAAGACAGTGTGGCGTTTCCTCAAGTACCTAGAAATAGAAATTCCATTTGACCCAGCAATCCCATTACTGGGTATATATCCAAAGGATTATAAATCGTTCTACTGTAAGGACACATGCACACGAATGTTCATTGCAGCACTGTTTACAATAGCAAAGACCTGAAACCAACCCAAATGCCCATCGATAATAGACTGGACAGGGAAAATGTGGCACATATACACCATGGAGTATTATGTAGCCATCAAAAACGATGAGTTTGTGTCCTTTGTAGGGACATGGATGAACCTGGAAACCATCATTCTCAGCAAACTGACACAAGAGCAGAAAATCAAACACCGCATGTTCTTGCTCATAGGCGAGTGTTGAACAATGAGAACACATGGACACTCATGGTGTTGGACTCCCAGGGTGGGGAGCATCACACACTGGGGTCTATTGGGGGGAAATAGGGCAGGGACAGCAGGGGGTGGGGAGTTGGGGAGAGATAGCTTGGGGGGAAATGCCAGATACAGGGGAAGAGGAAGAAGGCAGCAAATCACACTGCCACGTGTGTACCTATGCAACAATCTTACATGTTCTTCACATGTACCCCAAAACCTAAAATGCAATAAAAAAAAGAAAAAAAAATCATTTTCTCTCTTCGGAGTAAAGAATAAAGTATTTTAGGTCGCAGACATGTTTGTTAGTTACTTAACAGTGAAGATGATGTTGGCAATAAAATGTAACTACAAAATTTGGTAATGAAATATAACTACCAAATACCTAATAGATTAGGTAACACAATAATGTTCAATAATTCTCAAATGATGTATCTTAAATGTTTAAAATCATTCCTTTTATGTGGTAACATTTATCCTTCCATAAATATTGATCAAGCAACAACTTTTGTCAGATTTCGTCCTAGGTTCTGGTGGATTTAAAGATAAGCAATATAAAAAGAAAAAGAAAATCTTTAGCTTCAAAGACTTCATAGTCTATTGGGGAAGAAAGGAGAGAAACAGCTTTATATCATTAAAGTTCAAGAGAATACAGCTCTAATGGGAAGTCCTTTTCAGGACCAATTCAGAGAGGAGATGAGGCTTGAGTTGAGCCCTAAAAGATGGATGGGAATCCTCCAAGTAAAAAAAAAAAAAATGGGTGAGAACATGGTAATTCCAGGCACAAATTTTAAAATATGGAAAGAGCGTATCACTTTATGGGTAATGGCTACTCTTTTTTATGGCTAGATTACACATACAGTTGTAAGAAAGATCTATCTAATGGCTACATGAAGAAAACTAGCTTCAAATGAAGCATGTAGAAAGCTTGCAGAAGTCTAAATGAGGATAGTGTCTCTTGTATTGGGTTGATTGCAAGTGAGGGAGAGATATAATGAAATAGAAGATTTTTGACATAGAATTAATATAGGTAATGGATTAAAAAGATGAATAAAAAATTTTCTCAAGTTGTATACCTTAACAGAAAAGTAGTTACTTTGATAAGGGAAATTTGAGAGAACAAGGGTTCTCCATTACATATATTCAATATCCAAGTAGAAATATAGAAAGTTTTATATACAAGTATGTACTGTAGGGAAAATTTATAGGCTGAAATTATAAATTTTAGCATCATCAGCATAAAGATAAGACTTGAAACAAGGGTACTAATAAGTTCACCTAGAGAAGAAGTGTAGAGATATCATTCAGTACTTTGGCAGAGATTATATAAGGGAGAGGTGATTATTTGAAGAAAATAACTGCTATTAGAGAAAATCAAACCTCACTCCTTCCCTTCCATTACCAAATGCAATCCAAGAATGTACCTGGAACATAAACAAGAAAATCTCTCTGCAAAAAATGCAGGCATTACTAATGAGGACACTCATTTGTGGATGGAGATTGCAAAGCAGGTAAGATGCTAGCTAACTTTACAACAGACTATTCGTTTTCCTCTGCCATCTATTTTATAGGAGGACCTTTTTTTTTTTCAGGACAAGAATAAGCTTTCTATCTCTTCTTTGTGGTAGATGACCTTTCTTCTTCCCATGTGACTGTGAAGCCAAGGACATTTTTCTAACCTGGACAACCTTGATACAAACAGCTTAGACTGTATCTGTTTAATGAATTTAAATTTGTTAATTCAAAGAAATTAGCACAATGAACCATACCTGATATGTAAACAAAACTTTGAAATGTAACAAATGGAGTATTAAAATTACTAACAGACTATCTTGCTGTGACCACTATTCTTCATTGCTGATGCCAATATTTTCAGGGTTTTCTCTCTTTCTAAATATTCTCCTATTTTCTTTAAGATATGGAGGGTAGTGGATAATTTCTGAAAATGTGAATATGGGGTAAAAGAATGCATTCTGATCAATCATATTTTATTAGCCTATCTTAAGGAGATCTGTTTTATCTAGCTTAAACCCTAGTTACAAGCCTCAGCTAACTAATTTGACTGAGGCAAATGTAATATTTCTTAATAACCAACTTGTGAATGGGGCGTGTTTCACACCATCACTTTTCTGGGGGAGGGGTGAAGACAGTGTGTGTTCTTGTTATTGTCACACAATGGCAGACAGTGCAGTCATAGCAATAGATATTCACTTTATTTTAAATTTTTATTTTAGATTCAAGGGTACATGTACAGGTTTATTGTGTAATAAACTCATTTCATGGAGTCCACTGTACATATTATTTTATCATCTAGGTAATGAGCATAGTACCCAATAGGTGGTTTTCAGTCCTTTTCTTTCTCTTGTCCTCCACCCTCAGATAGGCCCTAGTGTCTGTTTTTCCCCTGTTTGTTTTCATGTGTTCTCATCATTTAGCTCTCGCTTAGAAATGAGAACATGCAGTATTTGGTATTTTGCTCTTGTTAATTTGCAAAGGATAATGGCCTCTAGCTCTATCCATGTTACTGCAAAAAGTATGATCTCATTCTTTCTTAAGGCTACATAGTATTCCATGGCATATGTACAGCACATTTTCTTTATCCAGTCTACCAGTGATGGGCATTTAGCTTGCTTCCATGACTTTGCTACCGCAAATAAGGCTCAAATGAACATACATGTGCATGTTTCTTTATAACAGAACAACTTATAACCCTTTGGGTATATACCAGTAATGAGATTGCTGCAATGAATGGTAGTTCTGAATTTAATCTTTGAGGAATTGCCACATTGCTTTCCACAATCGTTGAACTAATTTACACTCCCACAAGCAGTGTATAAGCATTCCTTTTTATATCTGCAACCTCACCAGCATCTATTTTTTTACTTTTTATAATAGACATTCTGACTGAAGTGAAATGGTATGTCATTGTGGTTTGATTTGCATTTCTCTAATGATCAGTAATATTGACCTTTTCATCATATACTTGTTGACCGCTCATATGCCTTCTTTTGAAAAGTGTCTGTTCATGTGCTTTGGTCACTTGTTAATGAGGTGGTTTTTTTCTTATAAATTTAAGTTACTTATAGATTCTGAATATTAGACTTCTGTCAGATGTGTAGTTTATAAATATTTTTTCCCATTCTGTAGGTTTTCTGTTTACTCTTAATAGTTTCTTTGGCTGTGGAGAAGCTGTTTAATTAGTTTCCATTTGTTAATTTTTGCTTTTGTGCAATTGCTTTTGGCATTTTTAGAAAATCTTTGCCAATTCCTTTATCCAGAATAGTATTGCCTAGGTTGTCTTCCAGGGTTTTTATAGTTTTGGGTTTTATGTTTTTAATCCATCTTGAGTTGACTTTTGTATATGATGTGAGGAAATAGTCCAGTTTCAATCTTCTACATATGTCTAGACAGTTATCCCAGCACCATTTATTAAATAGGGAGGCCTTTCCTTATTGCTTTTTTTGTCAGCTGTGTCGAAGATCAGATGGTTATAGATGTGCAGCCTCATTTCTGGGCTCTCCATTCTGTTCTATTGGTCGATGTGTCTGTTTTGTACCAGTACTACGCTGTTTTGGTTACTGTAGCCCTATAATATAGTTTGAAATTGGGTAGTGTGAGGTCTCCAGCATTGCTAGGATTGTCTTGGCTATCTGGGTTCTTTTTAGTTCCATGTGAATTTTAAAATAGTTTTTTCTAGTTCCATGAAGACTGTCTTTGGCAGTTTGATTTGAGTCTATGAATTGCTTTGGGCAGTATTGCCATTTTAACAATATTGATTCTTTTTATCCATAAGCATGGAATGCTTTTTCATTTGTTGGTGTCATCTCTGATTTCTTTGAGCAGTATTTTGTAATTCTAGTTGTAGAGATGTTTTACCTCCCTGGTTACTTGTATTCCCAGATATTTTATTCTTTGTGTGGATACTGTGAATGAGGTTGCATTCTCAATTTCACTCTCCACTTGTGTGTTGTCAGTGCATAAGAATGCTAATGATTTTTTACATTCATTTGTTTATTCTGAAACTTTACTGAAATTATCAGTTTAAGGAGATTTTGGACTGAGACTATGGGGTTTCCTTGATATGGAATCGTGTCTTCTGAAAACAAGGACAGTTTGACTTCCTCGCTTCTTATTTGGATGCCCATTATTTCTTTCTCTTGCCAGATGCTTTCGCCAGTACTTTCAATACTATGTTGAATAGGAGGGGTGAGAGAGGGCATCCTTTTCCTGTGCCAGTTTTCAAGGATAATGCTTCAGGCTTTTTCCCATTCAGTATGTTGTGGCTGTCAGGTTGTCATAGATGGCTCTTACTATTTTGAGGTATGTTTCTTCAATAACTATTTATTGATAATTTTTAACATGAAGAGATGTTGAATTTTGCTGAAAGCCTTTCTGCATTATTATCATGTGGCTCTTATCTTTAGCTCTGTTTATGTGATGAATCACATTTATTGATTTTCATATGTTGAAGCACCCCTGCATCCAGAGATGAAGCCCACTTGATTGTGCTGGATTAGCTTTATGATGTGATACTGGATTCACTTTACCAGTATTTAGGTGAGGATTTTTGCTTCAATGTTCATCAAGGATATTGGCCTGAAGTTTTCTGTTTTTGTTGTGTTTCTACCAGGTTTTGATATAAGAATGATGCTGGCTTTATAGAATGAGTTGAGGAGGAGTCCCTCCTGCTCACATTTTTGGAATAGTTTCAGTAGGAATGAAACCATTTCTTCTTTATACATTTGGGAGAATTCAGCTGTGAATTCATCTGGTCCTGGGCTTTTATTTGTTGGTAAGCTATTTATTACTAATTCAATATTGGAGTTAATTATTGATCTGTTTAGGTAATTAATTTTTTTCTGGTTAAGTCTTGGGAGAGTGTGTGTGTCCAGGAATTTATCCATTTCTTTTAGATTTTTATGTGCATACGGGTGTTCATAGTTGTCTCTGATGGTTATTTGTATTTCCCTGGGGTCACTGGTAACATTCTTTTTGTTGTTTCTAATTGTGTTTATTTAGATATTCTTTCTTTCATCTTCATTAGTCTAGCTAGTGGTCTATTTTCTTAATTTTTTTCAAAAAAAAAAAAAAATAGACCAAAACAGCAGCCGCATGCATTTATTATTTTTTTGATTTTTTTTTTTTTTTTGTCTCAGTCTCCTTTACATCAGCTCTAATTTTGGTTATTTTTTGTCTTCTGCTAGTTTTGGGGTTGGTTTGTCTTGCTTCTTTAGTTTTTTAGTTGTGGTCAGGCTGTTAATTTGCAATCTTTGTAACTTTTTGTTGTGGGCATTTAGTGCTATAAACTTCCCTCATAACTCTGCTTTATGCCCCAGAGATTCTGGTTATTTTTACCTTTTTTCCCATTAGTTTCAAAGAACTTCTTGATTTCTGGCTTAATTTCATATTTATCCAAAAGTTATTCACGTTAATCTTGTTTACTTTTCATGTAATTGTATGGTTTTGAATGATTTTCATAGTCTTGGGTTTTATTTATTCATTTATTTTTACACTGATCTTACAGAATGGTTGGTATAATTTCAGGTTTCTTTACTTTTTATTTTTTCTTTTGCATTTGCTGAGAAGTATTTTATGTCTAATTGTGTGGTTGATATTAGTGTATGTGCCATGTGGTGATGAGAAGAATGTATATTCCTTAGTTTGGGGTAGAGGGTTCTATAGATATGTCAAGTCCATTTGGTACACTGTTGAGTTTTTGGTTAATTTTCTGCCTTAATTATCTATCTAATACTGTCAATGGGGTGTTGAAGTCTCCCACTATTACTGTGCAGGAATGCAAGTCTCTTGGAAGGTCTCTAAGAACTTGCTGCATGAATCTGGGTTCTTTTATGTTGTGTGTATATATGTTTAGGATAATTAGGTATCCTGTGGAATTGAACCCCTTATCATTATGTAATGCCATTCTTTGTCTTTTTTTTAATCTTTGTTGGTTTAAATTATGTTTTGTCTGAAATTAAGACTACTTCCTCTCCTTTTTTTTTTTTGTTTTTCATTGCTTGGTAGATTTTTCTCCATTCCTTTTTTTTTTTCTTTTTTTTTTTTTTTTTTGAGCCTATATTTGTCATTGTATGTAAGATGGATCTCTTGAAGATAGCATACCACTGGGTCTTGCATCTTTATTCAGCTTGCCACTCTGTGACTTTTCATTGGCATATTCAGCCTGTTTAAATTCAAGAATAGAATTGATACGTGTAGATTTGATACTGTCATCATGTTGCTAGTTTATTATGGCACCTTGTTTTTGTGGCTGCTTTATAGTGTTAATGTTCTGTGTAATTAGTGTGTTTTTGTAGCAGCTGGTAATGGTCTTTCTCTTTCATATTTAGTGCTTCTTTTCAGGACCAGTTTTAAAGCAGGTCTGGTGGAAACAAATTCCCTCAGCATTTCTTTGTCTGAAAAGAATCTTATTTCTCCTTCGCTTGTGAAGCTTAGCCTGGCTGCATATGAAATTTCTGGTTAGAATCTATTTTCTTTAAAGATGTTAAATATAGGCCTCTGATATCTTGTGGATTGTAGGGTTTCTGCTGAGAGGTCTGCTGTTACTGTGAAGGGCTTCCCTTGATAGGTGACCTGTCCTTTCTCTCTAGCTGCCTTTAACATATTTTCTCTCAATCTTAAAGATTCTGATGATTATGTGTCTTGGGGATGATCTTGTGAAGCACTATGTAGGTATTCTCTGCATTTCCTGAATGTGAATCTTGGCCTCTAGTTAGTTTAGGGAAGTTCTCATGGATGATATCCTTAAATATGTTTTCCATGTTGCTTTCATTCTCCCCCTCTCTTTCAAGGATGACAATTAGTCATAGATTTGGTCTCTTTACATAATCCCATATTTCTTGGAGGTTTTGTTCACTCTTTTTTATTCTTTTTTCTTTATTCTTATCTGACTCTCTTATTTTAGAAAGTCAGTCTCAGTTCAAGCTCTGAGGTTTTTTTCCTCCACTTGGTCTATTGTGCTAGTAATACTTGTGATTGAAATTCTTGTAGTGTGTTTTTCAGCTCTGTGAGTACGGTGACCTTATTTTCTATATTGGCTACTTTGTCTGTCAGTTCCTGTATCATTTCATTGTGATTCTTATCTTCCTTAGGTTGGGTTTCAATGTTCTTCTGAACCCCAATGATTTTCATATCCATATTTTGAATTCTATTTGTGTCATTTTTGCCACCTAAGTCCAGTCAAGGACCCTTGCTGGACAGCTAGTGCAGTTGTTTGGAGGAAAGAAAACACTGACTCTTTGAATTGTCAGAGTTTTTGCACTGCTTCTTTCTCATGTTCGCAGGTTGATGTTCCTTCCGTCTTTAAGGTTGCTGTCTTTTTTTTTTTTTTTTCTTTCATACTATTTGATGACCTTGAGGGTTTGATTGTGTTATAAGGTAGGTTTAGTTGACTGGCTTCATTTCTGGAAAATTTTAGGGGGGCAAGGCTCAGCTCACAACTCCTGGCTGTGTGTTCTAACTCTGGGGGCCTTGTCTTTGGCCCCTCAAATTTAGGACCTGCTGGGCTGAAGAAACTGAGGTGCCCCCCAGCTGCAGGTCACAACATTCTGTTGGGTGATGTCAGCCAAAGAACTTCATAGTTCTGCTACATAGGTGGCAGCAGGATCTGTCCTTCTTCACATGTCTGCAGCAGCAGCAGCAGCAGCAGCAGCAACACCAGCACAGCAGGGTGCCCCCTTGTTGGCTAAGACAGGGTACTGGTGGGTGCAGGAAGATTTGGGATCTCTTTGCAGATTCTCACTGGTGATGGTGGCCACTCAGGGCAAGGGCAGATCCTCTGTATTCCATATTTAGTTTCATGCTATGGCAGTGTCAACACAGGGTCAGCGTGCTGGCAGGTGTGGGACTGGCAGACTGGGTGCCCTCCAATGCTCCAACAACAATGGTGGTGCAATGGGGAAAGGTGCACTCCTGTTGGCAACATTGGCACTAGCAGTGTGCACATGCACATGAATGCCAGTGGGGAAGGCAAGGTAAGAATATACCAAAGCTATATGAGGGGTTGCCATGGGCGGTTGCATGCAAGCAAAGCAGCATGGGTGATGCTGTGGGGGAGGGGAAAGGAGGGGTGGGCTGGTGTGTATCCATTGAGGCTGCTCTGCAGGAGATTTCTATCAGTCAGGCATAGTCCACTAGCATAGGAGCTATGATGTGGGCACCTAGGAGGTATCTGGAGGCTGCAGTGCAGGCAGCCATGCTGAGCCCTAGGAGAAGCCAGCAGACTGAGTAGTGCTCAACTCAGACTGGCCCTATCTCATGGGTAAGACTGTCCTGCACAGTTCAGGTTCAACCTTTCCCCTAGGGCTAAAGTCTCATATTGGAGGAAATCAAGCCTGGGGGTTGAGTGTCCCTGGCCATGTTTCCCTACAGATGCCCCTGTCCCAAGCCCTCTGGGCTTTGCAGGGGCCAGAGGTCTGTCCCTATAACTAGTCTAAGTAGCTCTCCCTGTCAACTCAAGTGTCCATAGTGGTCATGGGACCCATCTTCCTGGCAGGATTCCAGAGGAGTGTCATGAGAGCAGGTTGCTCCTTATTTGTTCAGCTCTCCCCTTCACCAGGAGTCACTGGGGGCCAGGAATGAGTCCTGGTGTGCAGAAGCCCCATGAAGCATTTTCAGCTTCCTTCCATTTCAGCCCAGCATCTGGGTCTTCCCTCCATTCAGTATCAATGCCTTTCCTCTGAAGATGTGTTAGAAGTGCACCAGTCTTTCCAATGTCCCATTCCCTTGATGGAAGATGTTCCTGCAGGTTGTGTCTAGTTGGCCATCTTGGAGCAGCTCCTGGATAATCTCTTTAAAATAACCCAGAAATGTAGTAATCTTGACCTATCTTCCTTGAGTGCTGGCAAGATTATTGCCATCCTATTTTGTTTGTCAGGCAAGTAAAACAGTAACTTCTTATGCCACTCAAGTGACAAAGAGCATAAAAATTCCCATAGTTGTGCATGTAAATTCAGCATGCTGTTTCTGATGGTTTCCAGGGAATAACGTTTGTTCATATGAAGAAACTAAATATATGGAAGGCATGAATTATTCATCCATTTAAATTTCAATGTATGTTTCACAGACAATAATAAAAATCTTCTCAGCATTCCTATTTTACTGTTATTATAATTTTATAGATGAAGTCCAAAGAGTATACAGGATTTACCAAATCTTATGGGAATAAGTACCACAGCTAAAGCTCAACACAAGACTCCCAGAAAGTTTCATGAGAAGCTAGGAGAGAAAATTAGATCTCAACACATTAATCATGACAAGTGCAATAAGGAAAGAAATCCTGAGTAATGTTCTACAAATGCTGAGTGAATTTTGACACACTCAAAAGTCTTTAGAGTCTCCATAATCCTTTATGATACTCTTCTCTGACCTTTTTTGTTTCCCAATCTGCTTCATTTAGCAAGTACAATTTGTGAAGTGAAGATTCTGACATCCATGAGCCCCTCCACTCCAAGCCCAGGTTCTTTACTTTCTTTCCAAGGGAGAAAAATAAACAGAATCAAGGAAGATTTTTTTGTATGTGTCTTGATCACACTCAGGCTAGAGAGAGTGACTGGACCAAGGACTGAATTTATCTCCAAATGTAGACCAACAAACCAAGGTAAATAAGAAGGATTATGAAAACACGTAAAAATGAAACCAGAATAGGCTTAATCTTCTAATATATATACATATATATACACACAAATATATACATATATATATATATATATATTTACTGTCACTTTGAGAATTTGGTTTATATGATAGCTTGGATAAATATTTATGTACTATATTATGCATTTGAATATAAAATCAGTTTAAAATATTCCCAATTGCAACATAGCTAACAAGTTGAATACTGAATAGGATTAATGCTGTAAGTCGGAGTGTTCTGATTTTCCTTAGATGAAACGATATTTTCATAGGCATGCCCCTAACATCAAAAATATCAACTTGTTATCAAAAGGTCAATTTGGAAGACTTCCATTTTCAATTACTCCTCTTATCTAGTCAAATAGAATTACAGTGAATAAAACAATATTGCAGCCAATGTAATTTGAAACATTACAGGGTAGACAAGGAACATTCTCTTGCTCTCAAAGAATAATGCCTTACATGAATATGATGCTTTGCTCTTTTTAACTTGCTTTAACACAACCAATCTCATTTGTGCTTCCTTTAATAAATACTCCATTTTATAAATAAGGAAACTGGATCTGCTACCTAAAATTATACAAGTAGTATGGTGTGGGCCTGGGGCTAACATTAGATGTCTGGTCTACTTCCGAGTCTCTAAAGTTCTCTGGCACAAACTTCCTCTAGTATTTCTATAATATGTTATTTGCAAATTATAAATTTTGTGGCAAATTAAGGCTATCATTTATTGTAAGGACTAAACTTTTATTAAAGTTACTTCATTATTCAAAACCAAGAGGCTATTTTTCTTATTGCAATAATAAAGTTTTAAAGTTCTGCTTTTGTTGCCTTTCTCTTCCGATAATTGAAAAAAATAGAATGGAAGGGAAGATAAAAATAAGACTGAGTGAAGACAAAAGAGAAAGAGAGAGAAACAAAGAAAGTAGGAGGGAGGGAGGAAAGGAGGCGGGAGGAAGGGAGGGAGGGAGGGTGGGAAAGGAAAGGAGAGGAGAGGAAGGAAGGAAGGAAGAAAAGGAGGGGGGAGGGAGGAAAGAAGGGACGAGGGAAGGAGGGAAGGAAGGAAGGAAGAGGAGGGAAAGCAAAGGAAGGAAGGGGAGGGAAAGCAAAAGCAAGAAGAAAGGATATTGTGAAATTATTCAGATGAATGGTTTTATCAATATTAAATATAATTAATCTAGAAGATGGTAAATCTGTCTTTTCTTCACTATTTAAGACAGAAGTCACCTAATCTATAGCTGTTTTATAATTTTCCCCAAAACTAGCTCATAAGTAGGCTCTTGGCACCAATTCTCTTATATCACCTAGAAATCATTTTCAGATGAAATCTAAGTACTTTATTTCATTATTTATAGGTTTAAAATATACTACATGTATGACATACAAATAAATGTTCTTTTCCAGTTCACTAATTCTACAATAAAAGCCTCTTGATTCTATTAGCCAAACATTCCTTGGAAAATAGTACAAATTCTTGCTTATCAGATTCATCTTGCTAACAAATTAAGATGTGATTTAAACAGCAATTCTTTAACATGCATAACCACTTCAATAGAAAGGGAGAGATGGTTTCTGGACTCTAAACAGTAAAGTTTGAATTTGAGGAAACCTAATGTTATAAAGTAAAAGTTTTTATCATGCAGCATAGTATGACTTTTATATAAACAATTACTTTGCAGTCTTTTGAAATTATACAATTGATAGCAGAGAGAATGAATTCATTTTTAATAACTTAAAACTTTTGTCCTATGACATTTTCATAGCAGAGTTCATCATTACTCATTAGCGCTACTTGTAAAGTATATTGTTAAAGCACTACTCTTAGGCACAATATATTATAGTGTTATTGGGGAAAAAAGAGAGAAACAGAGTTGGAAGAATTTGATTATGGTAAAATTGTTTATTTAGCATGTTGCCTAAAATTTTCCATGTATGAGAAAGTGTGATTTCCAATTATTAAATAAATTTCTATATTCCTTGGCCATATAGAGATATAACTAAAGGTGGAAAAAGATCACCAGCAAGAAGCAAAATACAAAATGTTCATGTAGGGACTATATTTTTAGAAAACTTCTTTATTCTTTTATTCAGCAAATATTTATTAAGCTGTTATTCCATTGAGGGCACTGTGTTTATTTTCCCTGGTATGTAACAATCCATCTCCCCATGGGAGTGGCCTGTGTTACAGGAAGAGTTTTGACTTTGGTGTATCTAGACCAGGGATTAATTTTCTAATCCATCCCTTGTTAGTGGGATAGTACTGAAGTATCCTGAGATCATTTCTTATCTGCAAAATAGAAGTACAGCAGATGTGTCATGAGTTCATGAGCATTAACTGAGATAGTCTATAAATCACCTGGCAGAGCATCTGATTTAGAATTCAGTAAGCAGACTGTCATAATCAGCTCAGCTACCATAATCTTATGAACCATTTCCCAAAAATTAGGTATACATACACACACACACACACACACACACACACACACACACATATAACCTATAAATAATGAATATATGTATATATTCCCTATTTTGGGGATATAAGGTACATGTATTAGTCTATTTCTTCAGAGAAACAAAACCAGTAAAGAATTTATATATGTATGTATATATTCCCTTTTATTTATATACATTATATATATGGAATAATATTCATGATGGTTAATTTTATATGTCAACTTGACTGGACTAAGGGATGTCCAGATAGCTGGTTAAACATTATTATTAAAATATATATGTATCAACAAACATACATATTTCATATATATGGGATATACATTATAATATGTAGAATAAGAAAATAATATATATACTTCTTATAAATATATAAGGAATATATATATATTCATTATTGGTTCTGTTTCTGGGCAGAAACATACATGTACCTTACTATTCACCTTAGGTTTAGAGAGTTTAAAAACATACATTCAAATATAAATAATATTAACTAAATAACTAGAAACCCATAACTAAAATTAAGAAATGACATGGCAAGCATTTTTGAAGTTTCATCATCTTCCCTGGGTGTACCTCCTCAATTATAGGAGCTTTATTCACCTTCAAAAGGAAACTACCATTTTCATTTGTGTGCTAATCAGCCATTACATTTCTGTACAGTTTTTGCTATGTATACTGGTGGCTTTAAGGAATATATAATTAGGGTTTTCTATTTTCAAATTTTAAATTATATTTTGTTTGGTTACATGATGTATTTCTCCCAATATTATCTTTTGGGAATTAATCTAATTCGTAAGTGTAGTTAATTTATTCTCACTGCTGAGCACAATTGTTTATTCTACAACTGATCAGCATTTAAAATGTAAACTTTTTTCTATTGCAAATGCTATTACCTTATAAATTGCCTTCTGCACATGAGCAAAATTTTCCTCAATGTGTACACCTAGAGATGAAATTGTGCATATTCAACTTTACTATGCACTGACAAGTTATCTTCCAAAGTGTTTGCAACAATTTTCACTTCATGTGCAGTGAATGAATGTTGCCATTGCACTGCATGCCTATCAACACATTGTGTTGTAGAATGTGTTATTGAGACATCAATATACGCTTCTGGGATTGCTAATGAATTTCAGCATCTATTCACGTATTCATCTACCTCCTCTATGAAATGCCTGTTTGCTTTTTGTTGTTGTTGTTGTTCAATTTTAATTGGTTGTTTCCTTTTTTCTTATTGATTGGCAGGATAATAATCCTTTGTTGGTTATATATGTTGTGAAATTTTTCTCAATTCTTAGTTTGTGTATTGTGGTCTTTATGTCTTTTGATGATGACCAAAAGTTC
This sequence comes from Sapajus apella, assembly GCF_009761245.1. Lineage (NCBI taxonomy): Eukaryota > Metazoa > Chordata > Mammalia > Primates > Cebidae > Sapajus > Sapajus apella. Next base: position 16,716,571 of record NW_022436976.1, on the reverse strand, counting down.
ATAATTTTAATCAATGATATATTTTATATAAATTATATTACACTCTATGATGTGCATTTTCTGTCTCTTGCTTAATAAACTGTCCCCTTCCCTGAGGTCATAAATTGTCCTATAATAATTACAAAAGCATCCATTCCCACTTACATTTTTATTAATCTACAGTTGATCCTTTGAATGATGCAGTTAATCTGACATTCTTTTCTCAAGTGGTAAGCAATGATCCCAGAACAATTTATGAAAAACCGTACTATGAAAAACTGTCACAAAGTTAAATCTTCATATATGCATATGTTCATTTCTGTACTGTCCGTTCTGTTGCATTTGTCTAGAATTTTATTCTTGAACCAATGTGGCAGTATTAAAATTACCATAGCTTCGTAGTAATTTTTATTATAGTTAATATTATTCTTCAGGATGAGTTTTGACCCTGTATTCTCTCAAATAATTTTAAAAACTAGTTTGTAAAAGTTTACAGATCCTGAAATATTGATTAGAACTGATCTATAGAAAAGTGGCGTTTTTATTATAGTCAACGTTCCTAACTAGAGGTAGACACCTCTTCATATTAAGGTCTTGTATAACATCAAATCAATGTCATAATATTTTTCATAAAGCTCTTGAACTATTTTCTTAGCTTTATTTGTAGATAGCAATTGCTTTTTTTCCTTCCTAGAAATAATACATGGTTTATCTTGAATTACATTGTTTAGTCAATCATTACTTTTAGTTTACATATTGGTTTGGTATTAATTATCCTTGTTAAAGTCTTTTGTTAATTCTAATATACTATCTGTGGATTTTTAACTGCAATTTTTTTATCTGCCATCATGACAGGTTTTTTGCTTTTTACTCACTATAGCTTGTTTGTCATTGCTCTTGCTGTTTTAACTGTGCTGTCAGGACCTTCAGTGCAATATTAAGGAAAAGGGATAGAAGTGTGAAAGTGGGCATCCTTGCCTTGCCCATGATATTAAAGATAATAATTTCAACATTTCACCTTTCTAAATAACATGTGCTCTAGATATTTTTTAATGTGTCCTATATCAGCTTAAGGAAGTTCCTGTCCTTGTTTAATCTTTGCTTTTATGTTTTAAGTGGATTTTTTTTTAAATGCCTAGCCCTTACAAATGGTCGAAACAAAAAAGCCTTATATTCCCTGGCTCCCTATGATCTTCTCCATCCCTTTTCTCATCCCACTTCTACCCTACCACAATCCCAGTCACACTGGTCCCCTTTTTACTCTTCTAACACTCCAGTCATGCTTATACCTCATATTTTTGTTTGATGTATCCTCTACTCTTTCCCCAAAATATCTGCATGGGTTTCCCCTTCCTCTTTCAGTCTTTGAGCTGTTACTAGAAAGTCTCCTTCTACCGTGTTTGATAAATGTTGTCCAGATACCATTGCCAAGAATGTGTTGTCCAAAATGCCTGTAGTTTCTAAAGATGGAACTCCACCCTTTGCTTGGTTTTAAGTATGTATGGAATGTTATGATAGGACATAGTAGTGGTGGTCAGGCATGGAAATGGTGGGGAGACAAAAATATACATGTGAAATAAAACTCAGTATTTTAATAAAGTAAAAAAAAAAAAAAAAAAAAAAAGAAAGTCTCCTTCTTAAAAATGCATTCCAGGGATGCCCCACCTAAAATTGCAATTCTCCCTCTCACCATGACACTGCCTGTTTTCCTTCCTCACTTTATCTTGACTTTGGAACTTATTTGTAGTATGCTGTATGTATTTTTTATCTTGTTAGTGTTTTATTAAGGAAAATTTTCTCTTTAAGTATGAATCTCTGCTTTCACAAATAAATTAACTGAGAAATAGTGTTAGAGACAAATAGACTTGATTCTATCCCCTCCATTAAATGAGTATTATCATTCTAGGTGAGCTGAGTGTTCTTTGGCAAAAGGGAAAAATACTTCAAGAAGCTTTCAGTAATATATAAATATATTTACTGCAATTTCTTCCATTGATCATGTCTTCTCTGACTAGGCACAAGGGCTGAATCAAGGTTATGGTTGTTGTTCCTTTGTTTTTTATATTTTATCTGTGAGATAATGATTGTCTCAGTTACAGAAGAATACAGTTCCTTTCCTAGTTAAAAAAAAGAAAAGTGACATATAGAGTAACAAAAAGTTATTTTTTAACATGAAGCAGATTGACCAGAACTATGTTTCTATGGCTACTAGAATTATCCAACAACAAGAGATAAAATAACAAACAGATTACTGAATATTATAGTCTCAGTGTATTTTGTTTTCTTATAAGAATTTGCCAAGTAATAAAAATTATCTTGTATTTTAAAAATGAGTAACTTTTCACTTATTTATAGAATCATTGCATTGTGATAAAAGCATGCTTGTTGACTTTGTCTAGCATTGAGCTGTTGTTGGTAGTTTTACTAGAGGAGGAAGGATTAGGTAGATAATAAATGGAAAAAGGGCAGTGTATTAGTTTGTTTTCATGCTAACAGTAAAGTCATAACTAAGACTAGGCAATTTACAAAAGGAAAGGTTTAATGGACTTAGAGTTCTATATGGCTGGGAAGGCCTCACAATCATAGTAGAAAGTAGAACACATGTCTCACATGGTGGCAGACTAGAGAAAAGAGCTTGTGTAGGGAAACTTCCATTTTTAAAACCATCAGATTTTGTGAGACTTATTCACTGTCATGAGAACAGCATGGGAAAGACCACCCTTGTGATTCAATTATCTCCTCCCAGGTTCCTCTCACAACACATGGGGATTCTGGGAGTTACAATTCATGACAGCCAAACCATATCATTCTGCCCTGGCCCCTCCCAAATCTAATGTCCTCATATTTCAAAATCAATCTTGCCTTCCCCAGTCCCCCAAAATCTTGACTCATTTCAGTCCAAAGTCTCATCTGAGATAAGCTAAGTCCCTTCTGCCTATGAGCCAGTAAAATCAAAAAGAAGTTAGTTACTTCCTAGATACAGTTGGGGTATAGGCATTGGGTAAATATAGCCATTCCAAATGGGATAAACAGAGACCAAACAAAGGGGCCAAAACAAAGGGGCTACCAGTCCCAAGCAAGTCTGAAATCCAGCTGAGCAATCAAATCTTAAAGCTCCAAAATGATCTCCTTTGACTCCATGTATCGCATCTGGGTCATGCTGATGCAAAAGGTGGGTGCCATGGTCTTGTGTAGCTCTGTGCCTGTTGTTCTGCAGGTTACTAACTCCCTCCTGGCTGCTTTCACAGGCTGGTCTTGAGTGTCTGTGGCTTTTTCAGGCACACAGTGCAAGGTGTCAGTGGACCTACCATTCTGGGGTCTGGAGGATGGTGGCCCTCTTCTTACAGCTCTGCTAGGTGGTGTCCCAGTAGGGACTCTGTGTGAGGGCTCCCACCCACATTTCTCTTCTGCACTGCTCTAAGCAACGGTTCTCCAGGAGGACCCCACCCCTTCAGTAAACTTCTGCCTGGGCACCCAGGCATTTCCATACATGCTCAAATATCTGTGCAGAGGTTATGAAAGCCCAATTTTTGACTTCTGCGTACTCCCAGGCTCAATACCACATGGAAGCTGCCAAGGCCTGGGGCTTGCACCCTCTGAAGCCAGAGCCCAAGCCCAATATTTGCCCCTTTCAGCCATGACTGGAGTGGCTGGGACACAGGGCACCATGTCCCTCGGCTGCACACAGCATAGGAACCCTGGGCCCAGCCCACAAAACCACTTTTTCCTCCTAGGATGGGTGGAACTACTGTGATGGGTGGAACTACTGTGAAGACCTCTGACAAGCCCTGAAGACATTTTCCCCATTGTCTTGAGAATTAACATTTGGCTCCTCATTACTTACGCAAATATCTGCGGTCAGCTTGGATTTCTCCTCAGAAAATAGGATTTTCTTTTCTATTGCATTTTCAAGCTGCACATTTTCCAGACTTTCATGATCTGTTTTGGTTTTAAAACTGAATGCCTTTAATAGCACCCAAGTCAACTCTTGAATGTTTCACTGCTTAGAAATATCTTCTGCCAGATAACCTAAATCATCTTTCTTAAGTTCAAAATTTCACAAATCTCTAGGATGGGGCAAAATGCCACCAGCCTTTTTGCTAAACATAGCAAGAGTTGGCCAGGCATGGTGGCTCACATCTGTAATTCCAGCACTTTGGGAGGCTGAGGTGGATGGATTACCTGAGGTTGGGAGTTCAAGACCAGCCTGGCCAACATTGTGAAACCCCATCTCTACTAAAAATACAAAAATTAGCTGTATGTGGTGATGTGCATATGTAATCCCCGCTTACTGGGAGACTGAGGCAGGAGAGTCACTTGAACCCAGGAGGCAGAGGTTTCAGTGAGCCAAGATCACTGCACTCTAGCCTAGGCAACACAGTGAGACTCCATCTCAAAAAACAACAACAACAACAACAACAACAACATAGCAAGAGTCACCTTTACTCCAGTTCCCAAGAAGTTGCTCATCTCCATCTGAGATCATCTCAGCTGGGATTTCATTGTCTATATTACTATCAACATTTTGGGCAAAGCTATTCAACAATTCCCTAGGAAATTCCAAAATTTCCCACATTTCTCTGTCTTCTTCTGAGCCATCCAAACTGTTCTAACCTCTGCCTGTTACCCAGTTCCAAAGTTGTTTCCACATTTTCAGGTATCTTTTCACAAGTGCCCCACTCTACTGGTGCCAATTATTAGTGTATTTGTTTGTTTTCATGCTACTGATAAAGGCATACCCAAGACTGGGCAATTCAAAAAAGGAAGAGCTTTAATAGACTTATAGTTCCTCATGTCTGGGAAGACCTCACAATCACAGCAGAAGGTGAAGGACATGCCTTGCATGGCGGCAGACAAGAGAAGAGAGCTTGTGCAGGGAAACTCCCATTTTAAAACCATCAGATCTTATGAGACTCATTCACTATCAGAATCACAAGAACGGCATGGGAAAGACCCACCCCCATGATTCAGTTACCTCCCACAAAGTTCCTCCCATGACACATGGGAATTCTGGGAATTAACAATTCAAGACGAGATTTGGGTTGGGACACAGACAAACCATATCAGGCAGACTGTGGCCAATACTGCCAACTGGCTCTTCAAGTCCCTTCCAACCCACGCAATTGGGGAAGAGCAAAAACTTAAAGCCTCTCAGCATGAGGTAAGGGAACTAGGTGAAGACAAATGAGGTGTCTAGGCCCCAAAATTTAAGGAGACATTCAATTTCAAGCTCATGTAAGTATGGGACTGGCATGTGAGAACTCTGTGCACTGGATATCTTTCTTGCCTTACTCTAGTCCCAATCTTGCTTCTCAGGTTCCCTGTCAGCTCATTTTCATATGTGATCCAGCTTCTGCTAAGACAGTGCAAACTTGGAGATTTAGAACTAAGAAGTGATGCAGGGTCCCTGCTCCTGGGAATTCTTTTGTTTTTATTGGTAAGCAAGGATGAGAAGTTTGGTGTTTGGGTTTTCTTTATTAGATTCATCAGAGGTTTCAGTAATTGGTCCCCACATAGGTAGACATTGAAGGGAGAATTCAAGGAAGAACACTCATTTTGCTGACATGAAACAAAGATGTGCTGAGTAGTGGGATTTTAGAGCTAAGAGTTTGATGGCAACATCTTGATCTTCAGACTTCAGCAGAGCTGGGATGATCCTGGACCCAGGAACTAGAGAAGCAGCTCCTGGTTGGGCATGGTGGCTCACATCTGTAATCCCAGCACTTTGGGAGGCCGAGGCAGGTGGATCACAAGGTCAGGAGTTTGAGACCAGCCTATCCAACATAGTGAAACCCTGTCTCTACTAAAAAAATACAAAAAATTAGCTGGGCATGGTGATGGGCACCTGTAATCCCAGCTACTTGAGGGGCTGAGGCAAGAGAATTGCTTGAACCCGGGCAGTGGAGGTTGCAGTGAGCTGAGATTACACCACTGAACTCCAGCCTGGCTACGGTGTGAGACTGTGTCACACACACTCACAGACACACACTCACACACTGACACACACACACACACACACACACACACACACACACACACACACACAGAAGCAGCTCCTGACTCCAGAGCCTTCCTGATCAGACAGGCAGCAACTCCCTTAGTGGACTTCCTATGTTGGTGTTCTGGAAATAATCTTAGATGCTTAACCTCCAGCTGCCCTTTTGACCTGCCAACAGTTTTCTTAGCACATTATTTCCTTTTTGTCTTTCTGATACCTGCAACATGAGCCTAGACTGCTACAAACAGAGAATGAATGGTTTTCTCTATTGAGGAATATAGACACTGAAATAAGGAGTTTTGTACATATTTATTTTTACATATGTACATATATTTATGTATATATTTTATTTTAAATATTCATCATATTAAACATGAATGCTAGCTTAGACTGATAAAGAGATAATTCACTTTGTGTGATAAAAATAAATCAAACAACAATTCTGTGATTGTGATTAGACTCTGCTCTACAGTCTGGGAGATGAGATACACAAAAAATGTGATAAAACTTCTTTAAAGAATATGTAACTATTGTCATTTTAAAGAAAATAAAGAACTTGAAGTTATGAAAATAAGATTGTTCTCCAAGAAGACAAGAAGTATCTGTAAGAGCCAATATATAATGATTCAGGACATTAATATTAAAAGTTATCTAACTAAATATATGAGTGATTATAAAGAAAGAGTCTATCATTGAAAGGTGCTGCCGCAGAATAATGATAAAAGAAGAGTCACATCGGCAAGATTGTTGTCTCCATTGAAGTACTGGCCAGAATAGAGGAGCCATAGTCATGGGTCTTAAGTAGCTCCAGTTTCTACTGCATTAGAAAGAGCATTCCCATTACACAACCATGACAAATTATTTTAGCTACATACCACTACATTTCTGGTTTTTCTGATGCCCTTTATTCTATTTTTCTGCCCCAAATGGTATTCCAATTATGCTTTGGAGGAAGTATACTGATCATGTTCATCCACTATCTGTTTTGTTGCAGTAGTTATACGTCTCATAAACTGTGATATTCTTGCTTCATTCATTACTCTTCAATTCACTTTACGGGTATCTGTTGCTACAAAATATATTCCTTCTTGATATCTTTATAAAATCAAGTTTGAAGACTAAAAACTGAAGGTCTGGACTATGGAAAATTTACCAGTACTAACCCATGATGTCTCTTCTCAGACAAAGAATGCATCCTTCCACAGGAAATAGGCACAAACCAGACACTGCAAGACAGCAAGTAAATTTACTTTCCTAGAAGCATAAGAGAATGACTCCTATAGGTCCTGTCCTACTTATTGACCCATTTCATTTGAACTTCTAAAGTTTCTAAAGCTCTGCCCAAAATTTCTTTTCCTGTACAGGTATATTGAAATCTAATCCAAATAATGCATGCTATACTAAAATAGAATATCCATGCCATATAATTTTAAATGGCAGCATGTTTTCTATATAATTTATTACTCTAGATGATCCATAAAGTAACTTTCAACCACACAAATCTAGTGTATCTAATATGTTCACCATCTATTTAGGCCCCTGAGTGCTTCCATATTGTGGCTTTAATATTAAATTATGAATGCTTAAAAATAAAATTTAAACTTCAAAATGTCTTATACTTCTTTTTCATCACACTGGCTTCAGTGAATAGTAAATGATTTACAAATGCTTCTTAATAATGATGAAACAAGTTTATTTTAACTAGACTAATAAATGAACTGTACCTTTCATAATTTTCTTCTATAGCCAAATTTGAGGAAATTGAGTAATACATTTTCCACTTAATCTCTTTATTGCTTTTTAAAAATAGGATAACTTAGATTCAATTTTGTATCAAGAGAAGGGGATTATGACTTGGGCTTTGTGGGCAAATATTTTACCAGCCCTGCAGAATATGCCTAATCCCAGACTATTTATAAGCAAAAATATCATCCCTAAATTTTTGATACAATAATAATATTTCATAACTCATTTCATGTAGCTTTGAATTTTTAAACGCGTTTTTGGAGCTATCATTTATTCACTTTAGCTTGTAAGCAAACTTGCTATGTAGACTGGATAAGTGTAATTTATTATTCCTATCATGTAGTTGTAGAAAATGGGGCTTAGAGGATATGTACTGGGTTCCCACTACTTGGTTACTCAGTAGTAGATCCAAGTCTGAATTGAAATGTTTTTTTCCTTCCTTAAATCAACTATATTGAGGTATAATTTACAAACAATGCAATTTACTCATTTAAAATTACAGTTTGGTGTTTGAAAATGTCATATACCCATGAAACCACCATCACAATAAAGATTTACAACACCTACATCTACTCAACAAATTACCTTATGCCATTTTGCAGCAAATCCCCCATTACCCTCGCACATGGCCCTAGGCAATCATTGTCATGTTTTTGTCCATAGAGATTGGTTTTGTCTCTTCTAACATGTTGTATAAATGAAATAGTGCAGTATGTGCATTTTTGTGTCTGGCTTATTTTGCTAAACATGTACTAGAGATTCACTCAGGTTGCTGTGTGTGCCATTACGGACTGAAACCTTTGCATCCTAGGAATGGTTATTTCTAATGGTTATTTTTTTATATATATACACTAGAAAAATCAAGTTTATTTTAAAATATTTTTAAAGGCTAAGGCCATAGCAAAAATAACACAAGAGTGGCTGAACCAAACTCAGGGAATTAAAGGAGCATCAGCCAATGCAAGCAGGTCTATATAAAATACACGTTGTTTATAAATGTGCACAGCAGAAGGCACAGCAGCCCCAGAGGGCCAGACGGGGACAATAGGGAGAAACAGAGGGCCATCTGGAGGGACAGGCACGCCCACACCACTCACAGACCTGGGCCCCAAGTGCACCTCCAAAGTCACCTACCCTGCAGCATGGCCCTTGCCCTTTCTGAGCCTGGGTATAGCTGAAGATCAAGTTCATCTGCATCTTGGCACATCCATCTATAATTGGCACCTCTAATGCTCCCTTTTTTCCATTCCAGCTTTAAATAGCCCTAAATTTTCATTCGACTGGACTATTAAAATAGTCTCCTAACATACCCTCATTTTGAGTCTCAACTCTATCTATCCAATACTGTTTAAGAGTCCTCTTTCAAATACACAGTTTTGTCAGCCAATTGCCTAACATCACTTCTCCTAAAGCAGTAGTTCTCCAAGTGCCCCACATAATGTAACAGGGTGACAAGAACAAGACGGATAAGCTCTCCTTCTGGATCCACCTTTCTCCCTTCAATCAGAGCAAGCCAATATCTTATCCAGTTATATATCAGACTTCCATGAAAATTTTTAATTGTAGAAAAAATGTATTTTTTTAAACACTTGAAGGTAGCTCATCTATAGAACACATCAACTCTCTGGCAACTGGCTGCCCCTCCAGTTTGTGTTTCATACTGAACCCCCTCTTCAGTCGTTTTTCTACCATCCACAGATATAAATCTCACATAGCCATGCACCATACCTGTAAATCGCCAGGCTTTTTCACTGGCAAGTGCTTTGCTCTATTTTCCTGGAGTAGTTTTCTACCCTCCACCTTTACTTATGTCGCAAACACATGCTCATGCTTAAGACTTTAAGCTATAGGTACATCTTATTTATGAAATTTTGCTGACTTCATCCCCTAATATGTAGAAATAACAGCTTCTTACTTGTAACGACACAGTTCCCTAAACATAGTAACACTGTACTAGGAAAATACTTTATGTCCATTCCCATTTTTTAGTAATTATATACATTTAGATGATTATCCTGAAAGTAGCCACTGTACACAACACTGACACTAACCAATGGCCGCAGCTAATTGATATGGAATAATTCATGACACAACTCATGCCAGTGAGAGACTCTCCCCACTTGCTGCCACCTGGACACATCCATTGGTTCAGGATGTGCAGGTGATACAGAGTAAGTCACTCAGAGATCATAAGCTTTCATTTTTCACTTAGGCTAGTTCCAGCTAAATTTTTGTTACTTGTGACTGAAAACACCCCTAAAAATTTTTAACACCAAGGTGCATTTATTTTTTTTTAAATATGCATTTTGTCTTTCTCTTTTTAATTACAAAAGCGTTTTTTTCTTTTTATACAAAAGACAGGGTCTTCCTTGGTCACCCAGGCTACAATGCAGTGGTGTAATCATGTACAGCCTCAAATACCTAGGCTCAAGTGATCCTCTTGCTTCCTCCTCCAAAGTGGCTGGGACTACGGGCATAGGCCATCATACATGGCTTATTTTAAAATAATTTTTGTAGAGATGGGGTTACACTGCACTGCTTAGGCTGGTCTCAGAACTCCTGGCCTCAAACAATCCTCTCACCTCAGCCTCCTAAAATGTCGAGATTACAGACATGAGACACCACGACTGGCCCCAGATTTGCATTTTACTTTGACTGCCTTCTCAGTCTTTATGTCTCTAACACCTAGTCCAATGCCATCTACAAAATGGATATTTAATAATACTCAAAGAGTGAATGGGCAAATGGATGGGTGAACCAAATATGCCTGTAGAACATATTCGCTGAGAATTTATAGCAGTGAATTTATTTAGTAATTCAAATTAAGGCAACCATACATAAAATATACAGAAAAATGGATGGAATTTAACATAAGGAATATGATAGAATAAAGGCATAAACCCAAGTGGATAGAGAAAGATTAAATCAGAGAACAAGGTTAAGTAACTTGAAATTTCACACTGCCATAAGGGTCTGATACTTTCGAATCTTGTAGAGGTCCCTTCTTTAATAAACATTTTTTAGTACACAGTCTTCCCTCTGTATCCATGGAGAATTGGTTCCAGGACTCTTCCGTGGATATGAATATTTGACTGATGTTCAAGGTCCTCGTGTATTAATAAGATGACGCTGTATATGCATATAACCTACACGCATTTTCCCATATACTTTAAATTATCTCTGGATTGCATGCAATACCTAATACAATGCCTACACATCACTTCGTTCACGTGGAATTAATGTAGCACTCAGGGCACAGCAAATTTATATTTTGCTTTTTGAAACTTTGTAGAATTTTTTTCCCTGAATATTTTCTGTCAGATTTGGCTGAATCCACATATGTGAAACTCATGGATACAAAGGGCCAACAGAGATCAACCATATATACAATTGCTAATAGTGATCTCCAGGAACGCCAAAAAGAATGAAACAAAATTGCAGAAGTAAGCATTTTCACAGATGAGCAAATAAGAGTGAAAGTCACGGTTTTAGCCTTTGCTTTTTAATATAAATAAATAAGACTTGTGTACTCATTCTTCCCTGGATGATATCTAACAGAACCTGATAATTATGCCATGTCATCTTCAATTTAAGGTCAAATAAAGATCATTTGACCTCTAGATTTTCTTTATATGTCATTAAAGCATTCATATAAATAATGATATGGAGAGTGCATTTTCTTTATTTTACCACAGAGTTTATTGACTTCATAAGGAGTATCAGGCATTTGTTATACAAAATCAATACAACAAAGATCCTATCCTTGAATGTATTACAATGCTATAAGGGACATTAACAGAAAAAGAAAATATAAGACAAAATAATAAAATGCTATAAAAGGATATGAATAAAGCACAGCAGAGGTAACCTTAAAATTCACCAAACAGAATTCTCAAGATCTTAGTAAAGAGATTGAAGAACGATCTATTCTGAAAGTGAGTTTTAACAACTACTCACGTGTCTTTAGCTAAGTGTAGCAAGTTTTACTGGCTGTCTCTACTCTGCCCTCATATTTCATTGAGTGTCCTATTTACTAAAGGGTTCTGGAGAGAAAGGGCAATTCACTAAATAGAATAGAATCAGAATAGGAGAATGACTTGGGCCTTATTATTTATTACCATCATAAATATTTATGTTGTATATTCTTGTGCTTGATCATCTACAAGGTGCTAATTCTTATGAGATTAAAAAAACCAAGGAAAATTAATGAATTACCTCCATACATATATGAGATACATTTGATAATTATACATAGGTAGGACTGATGTTATGAAAGATGAGGATGGGCAGCTATTTATTTGATTTGAGAAATACAGGGTCTCATCTGCAAAGGGGTTAAAAATATTAAATTTTGATTTGGCAGTAGATTCATTGCTTGTGACTGAAAACACTCCTACAAGTTTTTAACACCAAAGTGGATTTATTTGTTTTCTTCAAATTTGCATTTTGTCTATTTTTAATTTTTAAAAAGTGTCTTTAAAAAAGGACAAGGTCTTCCTCTGGCACCCAGGCTATGCTGCAGTGTATTAAACCCATAATTGGGTTAAAAACATTACCTTCCCACTGGGCTGCCTTTGAATACATTTCTTTTGATGCAACACATATTTTTTGATTAAACTATTTCCTTTAGAAAGTCACTTATATCATGCAGATAAATTTAGCGGAAAAGGAAGACTCATTGGAATGCTGGCAATGGCTAATGTGTTAATGTGTCAATTTGTGTCCTGTCCTAAGAACGATATGTGGAAATAGGATACAAAATTGTTAAGTCCTGCAGGAAAAGAGGAAAACTAAAAATATCCTGAAGATGAAAAGCCTTTTTAAAAAGACAGATCCAGGAAAAAAACAAAACAAAACAACTACAGTTGGAAGAAAAGAAGGAAATCAAGCTCAGAAAATACATTCCAACATGGAGAAACCCCATCTCTACTGAAAATACAAAATTATACGAGTGTGGTGGTGGGCGCCTATAATCCCAGCTAGACTGCGCCACTACATTCCAGCCTGGAAAACAGGATCAAAAATGCATCTCAAAAAAAAAAAAAAAAAAAAACTGCTTCTCACTTTATATTGTATGTTATCCTTGTAACCAATGTGATTTATATATCTTTAGTACAGTGTGTATGTGTGTGTGTGTATGTCCTATTTTAAGTAACCTACACATTTATATAAGGGATTGCTAGTGAACACCTACATGTACCAGAATACTGTGGGACTTGGAGATGTGATAGTAAGTAAGAGCCCAGATTTCTAGATCTTAAAGAGCTTACAGTATACTGGAAGACATGGCCACATTTAGCGAAATATGCTCTATGATAGGAGATACACCGCAAATATGGGAGCATTGAGAGGAATTGATGTCTGATGTGAAAGGTTAAGGATAGCTTCCAAACTCAATGATTTCTGAGATGTGATATGCAGTATGAGCACAAACATGCCAGGTGAGCCAGGAGAGCTAAGAAGTGAGAACGCAGAGAGGGCAATGTGCAAACATCCAGCAAGAGGAAAGAGAATACCAAGTTCAGGGATCTAGAAGACATTTGCTTCTCTAAAGTTTAGAAGATGAAGAGGGAATGTTAAAAGATACCGGAGTTAAGTGTATTAGAATTTTTTCGGAGCAAGATACAGAAACACATAGTTCCCAGCTTAAGGAAAAATATAGTATAAGCCTAATGTGATAGATATTTCATAAATCTGTCACGAATCTTTTTGGCTTCAAGAAAGAGAGGAGTTGAGAAATTAAATGGTATCAAGATTGCCTCTGCATCATTCCTCTCTGCTTCACTGTCTGGGTTGGCCCCATTCTCCATACTCGCTGCTGACAGGCTCTCTCTACTCAGTAAGCTATAATTTCATCCTCCTTACTTCTGGTAGTGGATACCCAGGAAATTATTTGTTTAGCACCTTGTCTTACACTGAAAGACCTCCTTATACAGCCATCCTTATGGATTCCAGAAGCAATTTTGTACCTAATCGACTTATACAGAAATGGGCATTAGGCCCAAGATGATACAATAAGAATATTTCCCCTAGCTAGTCTCTTGAATGTAGACATTTTAAGCGTGGTTTATATAGAACCAACATGTCACCATGAGGCTCATATGAGGAGCTATTTTAGGATTGGGTGAGGGACTAAGCAAACACCTCTGCAGATGTTCACTACAATATAATAAATGGTTTTGAGAAATTTGGACTAGAGTATATTAAAAATGGATTCATCCAACTGCTGAAATTTTTTGCCTTATTAAAAGAAAAATTGTTTGAACTAGTGTGCTTTTCTTGTATATTTAACATGTGCTAAATTTTCATTTGCTTGCAACTTATCAGGAGCAAATTCACTGCAAAAACGAAGTGAATATCTTGTGTGGATGAGTCCCCTTGGTGCATGTGAGTTTCTGCCACCAGGTCTGATGACGTGAGCCATTCTCATCAAATGCCACATTGGCCTCCACAGAGCTCCCCACGATTATTTGATCCTTCAGACTCCATGTGAGTTAGAAGCAGTGGGTGAGAGCAGATGCCATTCAAGCATTTACATCACTTTTGGCGTTTTGGTCTCTGATCTGATAACATTTTCCTATACTTATTTTGGATGTGGTCCTGCAATTTTTTCCCAGGTACTGTCTTCCACACTTGATAGACTATGTACAGCAGAAGTGCTGATCCTTGGTCATGGGACAGATTATATGACATATAAATGGTACAGTATGCTACAGACCAATAAGCAAATCCCTTGGAAAAGCATGGAATAGTACAAATGGGCTGAGTGGCCCTTTCTTATTCCTACTGACACCATTCTGAAAAACAGTTTTATAAAGCCCTGGATCCTGTCATATACAGAAGAAAAGGACATTTTTGTTTCTTGTGCTTCACAAGTAAGAAGAATAACAACTATCTTTTATTAGGTACATGCCATGTTCCAGGTACTTTTAATAATAGTACATTCATATGGGAGTCTTTCTTACTCAGCTTTGATTGAGATCCAAAGCTGGGATGGCAGGGAGCATGACAGGTACCTCTTCCAGTTACTACTGAGTGACAAAGGAAACTAATATTTAGAAGCTGAAGACAGCCTTTTGATTTTGCTGACAAATTCTGTGGGTCAGGAATTTGAATACTGTATCTGAGGCCTCAGCTGATTCCAAGGCTGGGGGTAATTTGAAACCCAGGGACCAAAATCACCTGAAGTCTCATTTATGCACACTTCTGGCACCTGGGCTGGAGAATTCAAGGACTAGAATTGACAACTGCAGTTCCTGCCTGTGCCTACTCCAGGTGTCTTGGCTTCCTCATAGTATGGCCTCCTTAGGGTACCTGCCCACTTACATGAAGCTCAGGGAATCCAGTGCAAGTATTTCAGCAAGCAAGGCAGAAGCCTCATCACTTTTCATGACACAGCATAAAAAGTCACATAGTGTTATTTTTAATATATCATAATGATCGAACCCCAGCCATATACAAAAGAACACAGATCTTCCTATTAATGGACACCAACATTTTGGTGCCATATTTTCAAAAAGCCAAAATATCAGACCACAAAGGCAAGTGGCATTGTCAGTTTAGGCTGCCATAAGAGAATACCATAGACTGGGTAACTTAAACAACAAACATTTATTTCTTACAGTTCAAGAACATGAGAAATCCAAAATCAAGATGCTCATAGATTCAGTGTCTAGTGAGGACACTTCCAAGTTATAGATTGCCAAGTTCTTGTTGTATCTTTACATGATAGAAAGCAGAAAGAGCTCTATGGGGTCTCTTTTATAGGGACACTATCCCATTTATGAGATTGGTATCAACCTCCCAACCGAATTACCTCCCCATCTAATTACTTTCCAAAGGGCCTGTCTCCCGATACCATCACGTTGGAGGTAAGGATTTCACCATATCACTTTGGTGGGAAAAGGGTACAAAAATGTAGATCATAACACATATTATGTTTTAAAAACTATAAAAATGATATTTCAGCCAGGTGCAGTGGCTCACACCTGTAATCCCAACTGCTTGGGAGACTGAGGTGGAAGGATCACTGTAGGGAATTATAACTGTGCTACTCTGCTTCAGCCCAGGCAACAAAGAGAGACCCTGCCTAGGAAAAACAAAAATTGTAAAAATGGTACTGAAATTCATAAATCGGCAACTACCTCAAGGATTAAAAAAGATGTGAAGGATTAGAGAAAGCAGACATGAGAACTGTTTTGGAGAAAACGTCAATATTTCTTGTACTCCACTGCTCTCTATCAACCGTTACGAAATGCAGGATGAGAGGAGGTAACTTTGCTCTCACCTGAGAGGAAGAGATGCTTTCAGAGTTTGGAGAGGCTGATATGATATGCATGTTCTGAAATCTGAGGGATGCAGTGACTGATATCTGACTCATGCCTAAAAAGTCTAACATTAGCAGTTTTGCCTAGCTGAAACAGTCTACAGCAGCAGAATAAAAAAAAATCTTCACTGAAGCAAGCCACCCTTTCAATGTTTGGCTAAGGACAACTGTGTGATTTCTATATGTCAGAAAAGAGATCATTGTGAATTGTCTTCAAAATGACTCAGCTGGACACAGTGGCTCATGCCTGTAATCACTTTGGGAAGCTGAGGTGAGTAAATTGCTTGAGCCTAGGAGTTCGAGATCAGCCTGGGCAACATGATGACACTCTGTCTCTACAAAAAATATAAAAATTAGCTGGGTATGGTGGTGCACGCTTGTAGTCCCAGCTACTCAAAACGCTGAGATGGAAGGATTGCTTGAACTCAGGATGTTCAAGTAAAGGTGCAAGTAAGCCATGATCAGGCCACTGAACTCCAGCCTGGATGACGGAATGAGACCCTGTCTGAAAAAAAGAAAAAAAAATAGAAGAGAAATTACTCTATGCCAGTCTCTGCTTCAAAGATTATGAAGATCTTGACATAAAGAGGCTAGGATTAGAAGGACGAGCTAAAGGGGGATTGGATGTGACCAGCTTGAAGTTTTTCACCTGCATGGAGGAACGAAAATCAAAGATCCCTAGAAGTGATGCAGGGAATAAATAAATGGTTTCAGATATCCACCACACCTAGAAAGCATCACTGCAAGATTACAAGTAAGATCTCCTTTGTCTCATAACTTTTCTATCTCCCATTGTTACAAAACAACTATCTGGTAATGGAAGGCATCATTTGAAATCATAATAGAATCCCGTCCACACTAGAGAATAAGGGAAAAGAAAAGGTTTTAATTGAATGAGAATCCTATGTTTTAAATACCTATGGACTGATCTGTTGTCATTAAAGTCTGGGAAAAGAAAGTATTCTTGGAGTACCTGAGAATAACTAAATGTCCTCTGATAGCTGCCAGAGATTTTATGCAGGATTACAGATAAAGGAACCCTAAAAAGATAACAATTTGCAGGAGTAGTTGGTGGGAGATAAGAAGAAATGCTTGCTTCCTAACTTTCTCAAGTATTTCAATAAAGTTTACTTATATACAGTCATGCACTGCATATGACATTTTGGTCAACACCCAATCACATATATGACAGTGGTTCTATAAGATTATAATATTGCATTTTTACTGTACTTTTTCTATATTTAGATATGTTTAAGTACACAAATAGCTAAAATTGTGTTATATGGCTACAGTACAATCCTATGTTATACAGGTTTGTAGCCCAGGAGCAATAAGCTATACCATATGCCTTAGGTTTTTAGTAGGCTTTACCATTTTGGTCTGTATAAGTACACTATGTTGTTTACACACACACAACATTACCAATTAATGTATTACTCAGAATGTATCCCAGTCATTAAGCAATGCATGACTGTGTATTAAATTTTATTCTTATAATTCTAATGAGATAGGAAATGTTATTCTCTGAGGCAAATAAAGGATGGCTATAAACTCTTTGTCATTCTTCCCTCAAGAGCTGGAGTCTGTGTCCTCACCTTGAATGTAGGTCATCTCTGTGACTGCTATCATAAAAAGAACATAGCAGAAGTGATGCTGTACCAGGTTCCAGGCTGACACCTAAAGAGACTGACAGTTTCCATTTTCTTTATCTTGGAAAACTCTCTCCAGGAGAACAATGAAGTCCAATTATTCTGAAAGCGCCATGCTAAAGAGGCCATGTATAAAGCTGACTAGTGCCAGTAGAGCCCAAACATTCTTCCCACACATGTATCAGTTCAGGGAGTAAAGTAATCATGGATGCTCTAGACTGGACAGTCTCCCAGATGAATGCCCTCAAATGATTCTTAGTCAATGCCTCATGGTGCAAAGAAATTGTCCAGCTGAGCCCTGCCCAAAGTAATGACTCTCAAAATCATGAGCTATAATAAAATAGTTACTAGTATTGTTTTAAGAAACTGAGTTTTACAGTGATTTGTTAAACACTAATAAATCGCCAAAATATCTTCACTTATTAAAAAAACAG
The DNA here is from genome assembly GCF_009761245.1 of Sapajus apella. Lineage (NCBI taxonomy): Eukaryota > Metazoa > Chordata > Mammalia > Primates > Cebidae > Sapajus > Sapajus apella. The sequence continues at coordinate 16,698,439 of NW_022436976.1, read as the reverse complement.
ACTAAAAAATGTCAATACTTTCCCAAGAAAATCTAACAAATAGACAAGAATAATATTCTCATAAAGCTGACTTACTAAATAAGGGGAATAGAGATAATAGGCAAGATAAATGATAAAGAGGAAAAAAATAAAGCAGGGAACGGATGGAGGTTGAAATATAAGATGTAATGGCCAAGAAAGGCTGAACTGAGAAGTTGACTATTGAGTAATGAGCTCAAGGAATTGTAAAAACAAAACCCATGGATTCCAGGAGAGAATATTCTAGGCAGAGGGAAAAGCATATGCCAGAGGCCCAAACAAAACCAGTATTTTCATGTAAACTTTGTATTATTTTGTTCACATTTATGAAAGATTATCATGTACATTATTAGCAATATCCAGTCAAGAATTAAAATGAAGGTGGCTTAGACCAAGGTAGTAACAGAGCAGATGTTTGTTGAGAAGTACAAATATTTTGAAGGGAGAGCCAATGGAATTTGCTGACACATTGGATATGGCACGTGAGAGGAGTCAAGATTAATTTCAGTGTTTTGACCTATGTAACTAGAAAACTGGAGTCACCATTAACAGAGATGATGGCTTTGGTATATCAGGGTCTACTCTGTGGGAAGAGCACAGCAATGAGAACATGAATGGATGAGTGGATAAAAAGATAGCTATAGATAGAAAAAAATGAAAACACACAAATATCACCAGTGCTGCACATAAACCCAGCTATTCATATATATTTTAAATAACTAATATTTTGGGGTTCTTATAAGAAATTAGATGTTATACCATGCTTTGCTTACTCTCTTAATCAGAGTCCTGTTAGGCAAACAGCAAGTATGTCAAGTATTTAAACAAAGTCTATTTTATGTAGAGAATTAGTTACACAGTTGTAATTACAGTTGTTGTCAGCTTTCCCCTAGACCTGGGAGAATAAAATATTATAGAAATGTAAGATTAGGTAGACATCAGGAGCCAGAGTTGGGTAGCCAGGCTAGAACCTGTAGAAGACAACACAATGTTTTCAGGAAAAAAGCAGCAGTGAGACATCAGGTAGATAAGACCTAAGACATTTCAAATTCGCTATGGTAAAGCAAGTATTGAAAAGTGTTGTGGTTTTCATTTGCACGATAGCAAAGACTTGGAACCCACCCCAATGCCCATCAATGATAGACTGGATAAAGAAAATGTGGCACATATACACCATGGAATACTATGCATCCATAACAAAGGATGAGTTCATGTCCTTTGCAGGGACATGAAACCATCATTCTCCGCAAACTGATGCCAAGAACAGAAAACCAAACATTGCATGTTCTTACTCATAAGTGTGTTGAACAATGAGAACACATGGACACAGGGAGGGGAACATCATACACTGGGGCCTGTTGGGGGATGGGGGGGCTAGGGGAGGGATAGCATTAGAAGAAATACCTAATGTAGATGACGGGGGGATGGATGCAGCAAACCACCATGGTACATGTATACCTATGTAACAAACCTGCACATTCTGCACATGTACCCTAAAACTTAAAGTATAATTTAAAAAGAAAAGAAAAGTGCTGTGCTGCTCCTTGGATATGTCAATTTGGCTAGACCATAGTTTCCAATATTCAATGGAACATCAATTTAGGTGTTGCTGTGAATGTATTTTGTAGATGTGATTAAAGTTTCTAATCACATTATCAGTTGATCTGAAGTAAGGGAGATTATCCCAGATAATCTAGGTAGCTGTGACTCAATCAAATTAAAAGATCTTACAAATAGAGCTGAAGTTTCCCTGAAGAAATTCCATCTGTGGACGTCAGCTCTACTTCATGACCCAGAGTTCTAGTCCTCCCTTCCTGATGGCCTACCTTAGTGATTTTGGATCTGCTGAGCCAGCCCCTACAAACAACGAGTCTTGCAATAAATCTTTTATCTTCAGGTGAGGAACTACGAGAATGGAGTGCACACAGGGATAAGAAGGCAGAATCATGATGAATGAAATAACTTTAGCCTTAGCCACAGTACTTTTATCTTTTCTATTTGGATAGTAGTCAGTCCTTAGCATGAAAGCCAATCACACTCCCAAATGCCATAATCCTGAACACCATAATTTTGAACGTTGAAATCCAGAAAGATTGAACTTCTGAAATTCTAGAAAAATGATAAAATTATTTAAGAGATATTTACTTACATGTTTAAAAGAGGATTTATTCGAGACACGTAAAAGTACAACAGAACACTTCATAGACCACTTTACATAATAGGGAATAATATACATATTTTTGTAAGCACACATACATACTAACAACAATCACATGGCTATTTTAGTTATGAACAGAAAAACTGTATTCATGAATAAATAACTCATAAATGTGGTCATCTGAAATACCATGGTTGACAACCTAGTGTTTTGACAAGATCAATAAAAAACCATGATAGGTCACCAATACATCTGCAGTCATCCAAAAAGCCAAGATCTGAAGAAATTTTATCTTTCACAAATGCAGATGTACAAAAAGAACAGCTCTACATTTATTGGGGAAATTTCAATGTTTTTATGTTCAAACACAATGCTTAAATACAAAGTCAATATTGCAATAATGCACCTTTGTGGAGTCAAGTTTGCAAAAAATACATGAAACAAATTACAACTTCATAAAAGTCTTTACACGATTTATGCCTCTGAAAATAATGCAAAGATGAAATACATAGCATAGCAAATTGGACCAAAATAATGCTGACAATTCAAAATAGTGAGAGGAAAAACCCAAAAAATGACAAATAAAAAGGAAATTTGGTGTATGAGAAAGCATCTTACAGGGGTAGATTAGGGGCAATTGCACAGACGTAATCCATAAGAGCTGGCTAACTTTCTATTAACTATATTTCAAAATCTTGCATTGCAATGAATAGCCGCTATTTCCTTGGAGAATTTCTTGCATGGCTTTCCTTGGAGAATGCATACATATTAATTTTTTTAAAACAGAGGCAGGATCTTGCTATGTTGCTAAGGCTGGCCTCAAGCAATCCTCATACCTCAGCCTCCCAAAGTGCCAGAATTACAGGCATCAGCAACGGCACCTGGCCTCACATTCGTTTTCTAAGTCGTGTTGCTCTTTTTGAAATTCTTTTGTAATTCAATATACATGGACATGAGCATGCACTATTACATTTTTCCATCTTCTGTGCCATGCTTCTATGTAGTTTTCAGCATGCATAAGTCAATTTCACACGCGCTCATATACAGACCACAAATTAGGTGGAGTGGTGAATGAACTGCAACACTATTGCAAGGCATATTCTCCTACAGTGCCTATAAATGCATATAATTATTTTTGAAGCAGTCAGTAATTTCACTGGCTTTTAAAAAAATTCTATTTTAGGTTCAGTCGTACATGTGCAGGTTTTTATACAAATAAACTATAAACTGTGTGTCATGGAGGTTTGGTGTACAGATTATTTCATCACCCAGGTAATAAGCATAGTGCTCACAGGTAGTTTCTTTATTCTGTCCCTCTCCCTACTTCCCACCCTCAAGTCAGTTCCCATATCTGCTTTTCTTCTCTTTGCATCCATGTGTTCTCATCGTTTAGCTCACATTTATAAGTGAGAACATATGGTGTTTGGTTTTCTGTTTCTGCATTTTTGTTTATTTTTTTAGGATTATGGCCTCCAACTCCATCCATGTTCCTGTAAAGGACATGATCTCTTTCTTTCTTATGGCTGCATTGTACTCCATGGTGTATATGTACTACATTTTCTTTTTACAAATGCAGATTTACAAAAATCCACTCTACTGTTGATGGGCATTTAGGTAGATTTCATGCCTTTGCTGCAGGAAACGTGTGCATATGTCTTTGTGGTATAAGAATTATATTCCTTTGGATATATACCTAACAGTGGGATTCCTGGGTCAAGGGTAATTTTGTTTTAAATTCTTTAAGGAATCACCACACTGCTTTCTACAATGATGAACTAATTTACATTCCCACTAGCAGTGTGTAAACATTCTCTTTCTCCACAGCCTCACCAGCATCTGTATTTTTTGAGTTTTAAATAATAATCATTCTGACTGATGTAGGATGATATCTTGTGGTTTTGATGGCATTTATCTAGTGACTAGGGATGATGGCATCTTTTAAGATGGTTGCTGGCCATGTATATGTCTTTTTATGAAAAGCGTCTGTTCATCTTCTTTGCCCCTTTTTTATTGGAATTTTTTTTGGCATGTTCATTTGTTTAAGTTACTTTTAGATTCTGGACATTAGAACCTTACTGGATGCATAGCTTGCAAATATCTTCTCCCATTTTGTATATTCTGTTTACTGTGTTGATTGTTTCTTTCACTGTGAACCAGCTCTTTAATTAGGTCCCATTTGTCAATTATTTTTTTCTGTGATTGCTTTTGGCATCTTTGTCATGAAATCTTTGCCAGGGTCTATGTCCAGAATGAAATTTCCTAAGTTATCTTGCTTTTTATAGTTTTTATAGCTTTAGGTTTTACAATAATGTCTTTAATCCATCTTGAGTTGACTTTTGTATATAGTGTAAGGAAGGAGTTCAGTTTTAATCTTCCACATATGGCTAGCCAGTTATTCCAGCAACATTTATTATATGGGGAATCCATTCTCCATTTCTTGTTTTTGTTGACTTGGTTGAATGTCAGATGGTTGTAAGTGTGAGGAATTATTTCTGGGCTCTCTATTCCATTTCATTGGTCTATGTGTCTGTTTTTGTACCAGTACTATGCCGTTTTGGTTACTATAATTTTGTGGTATAATTTGAAAATGGGTAACATGATACTTCCAGGTTTGTTCTTCTTGCTTAGGATTACTTGGCTCTTCAGGCTCTTTTTTAGTTCCATAAGAATTTAAAAATAGTTTTTCTAGGTCTGTGAAGAATGTCATTGGTAGCTTGACAGGAATAACATTAAATTTGTAAGTTGTTTTGGACAGTATGGCCATTTTAACAATATTGATTCTATCCATGGACACGAAATGTTTTTAATTGTTTCTGTCATCTGATTTCTCTGATCATTGTTTAATAACTCTTGGAGAGCTATTTCTCTTCTGTGGGTAGCTATATGCCTAGGTATTTTATTTTTGTGTGTGTGGAAATTGTGAATGAGATTTCATTCTTGATTTGTTTCTCAGCTTTTGGGCAGAGACTATTGGGTTTTCTAGGCATTAAATTATATCATCTACAAACAGAGATAGTTTGTCTTCTTGTCTTCCTATTTGCTTGCTTTTTGTTTCTTTCTCTCCTCTGATTACTCTGGCTAGGACTTTCAGTACTATGTTGAACAGGAGTGGTGACAGAGGGAATCCTTGTCTTGTTACAGTTTTGGAAGCAAATGCTTCAACCTTGTTTTTATTCAGCATGTTGTGGTTTGTCATAGATGGCTATTATTTTGAAACATATTCCTTCAATTCCTAGTTTACTGAAGGCTTTTAACATGAAGTGATGTTGAATTTTACCAAAAGCCCTTTCTGCATCTATAAAGGAACTCATGCGGTTTTTGTTTTTAGTTCTGTTTGTCATGAATCATGTATGTTGATTTGCGTATATTGAACCAGCCTTGCATTCCAGGTGTAAAGCCTACTTGATTAGCTCTTTGATTTGCTGCTGGATTCAGTTTGCAAGTATTTTGTTGAAGATTTTTGTCTCAATGTTAATCAAGGATATTGGCCTGGAGAGTGTGTGTGTGTGTGTGTGTGTGTGTGTGTGTGTGTGTGTGTGTGTGTCTCTACCAGGTTTTTGTATTAGGATGATGCTGGCCTCATAAAATGAGTAGTGAAGGAGTCCTTTCTCCTCAATTATTTGGAATAATTTTAGTAGCAATGGTTCAAGCTCTTCTTTATATTTCTGGTAGAATTCAGCTGTGAATCTTTCTGATCCTGAGCTTTTTAAATTTTTTGGTTGGTAGGCTATTTATTACTGATTCAGTTTTGGAGCTCATTATTGGTTTGTTCAGGGACTCAATTTTTTCCAGTTCAGTCTTAGGAGTTTGTACGTGTCTAGAAATTTATTCATTTCTTCTAGGTATTCTATTTTATGTGCATGTAAGTGTTTGTAGTAGTCTTGGAGGCATTTTTGTGACATCAGTGTTAATATCTGCTTTATTATTTCTAATTGTGTTTATTTAGAGCTTTTTTCTCTACTTATTAGCTGGTTTATTAATTTTTAAAAAGAACTGTCTTCTGGATTTGTTGACCTTCTGTATAGTTTTTTTGCATCTCAATTTTCTTTACTTCAGCTCCGATTTAGGTCATTTCTTTTTTATGCTAGCTTTGGGGTTGGTTTGCTCTTGTTCCTTTAGTTCCTCTAGTTGTGATGTTAGGTTGTTAGAGATTTTTCTAACTTTTTGATGTGAGAGTTTAGTGCTTTAAACCGCCCTCTTAACACTGCCTTTTCTGTGTCCCAGATATTCTGGTACGTTGTGTCTTTATTCTCATTTATTTTGAATAATATCTTGATTTCTGACTTAATTTCATTTTTTGCCCAAAAGTCATTCAGGAGCAGAGCAGGTTGTTTAGTTTCCATGTAATTATGTAGTTTTGACCAATCTTCTTACTATTGGTTTTATTTTTATTACATTATGGTCTGAGAGTGCGGTTGATATTGTTTCAGTTTTTCTTTTTTTGAATTTGCTAAGGATTCTTTTATGTCTGACTGTGTGGTCAATTTTAGAATATGTGCCATGTGGTGATGGGAAGAAAGTATACTCTTTTGTTTTGGGGTGGAGAGTTCTGTAGATGTCTATCAGGTCCATTTGGTCAAGTGTTAAGTTCTGGTCCTGAATATCTTTGTTAATTTTCTGCCTCAATTATTAGTCTAACATTGTCAGTGAGGTGTTTAATCACTCACTATTATTGTGCGAAAATCTAAGTCTCTTCATAGGTCTCTAAGAAGTTGCTTTAAGAATCTGGGTGCTCCTGTGTTGGATGTATATACATTTAAGAAAGTTAGGTCTTTTCATGAAATTGAGCCCTTTAGTACTATGTAATACCATTCTTTGTCTTTAAAAAATGCAAAGATTGTTTAAAGTCTGTTTTGTCTGATATTAGGATAGCAACCTGTGCTTTTTTCTGTTTTCCATTTGCTAGGTAGATTGTTTTCCATCCTTTTATTTTGACCCTATCTATGTCATTGCATGTGAAATGGTCTCTTAAAGGCAACATACCATTGGGTGTTGCTTCTTTATCCAGCTTGCTACTCTGAGCCTTTTAATTGGGGCATTTAGCCTGTTTACATTCAAGGTTAGCATTGATATGTGTAGATTTTATCCTGTCGACATGTTGTTAGGTGGTTATTATGCACACTGTTTTTGTGGTTGCTTTATGTATCAATGATCTGTGTACTTAAGTATGTTTTTGTAGTAGCTGCTAATGGTCTTTCCTTTCCATATTCAGTACTCCTTTCAGAACCTCTTGTAAGGTAGGTCTGGTGATACTGAATTCCCTTAGCATTTGCTTATCTGAAAATGGCCTTATCTCTTCTTCACTTATGAAACTTAGTTTGGCTTTAAAATTCCTTAGTCTGGATTTAAAATTCCTGATTGAAAATTCTGTTCTTTAAAAATGCTGAATATAGGCCCCCTATCTTTTCTGGCTTGTAGCGTTTCTACTGAAAAATATGCTGTTAGTGCGACGGGCTTCCCTTTGTAGGTGACTTGCCCCTTCTCTCCAGCTACCTTTAACATATTTTCTTTCATTTTTACCTTGGAGAACTTAATGATTATGTGTCTTGGGGATAGTCTTCTTGTGTACTACCTAACACAAGTTGTCTACATTTCCTAAATTTGAATGTTGGTTTCTCTAGTGAGAATGGGGAAATTTTCATGGACAATATCCTAAAGTATGTTTTACATGTTGCTTGCTTTCTCTCTCTTTCGGGGATATCAATAAGTCATAGACTTGGTCTTCTTACACAGTCCCATATTTCTCAGGTTTTGTTTTTAATTTTTTTCTTTGTATTTTTCTGACTGTGTTCATTTGGAGAACTGGTATTCAAGCTCTGAAATTCTTTCCTTCTATTCTGCTTTTAAAACTTGTGATTGCACAATGAACTTCTTGTCTATTTTTAGCTCTATGAGATCAGTTTGGTTATTTCTTATAACGGAGATTTTGTCTATCAACTCCTGTATCATTTTGTTATAATACTTAGATCCCTTTGATTGAGTTTTAAGTTTCTGCTAAAATTTGCTGATCTTCATTCCTATTCCTATTTTCAATTCTCTTTCTGTCATTTCAGCCATTTCATCTTGGTTAAGAACCCTAGCTGGTGAACTAGTGTGATCCTTTGGAGGAAAGAAGACACTGGCTTTTTTTGTTGCCAGAGTGAGTTCTTACACTGGTTCTTCCTTATCTGTGTGGGCTGATGTTCCTTTAGCTGCAGTGTTGAGTACAGTCAAGTAGATCTTTTTTCTGGATGTTTTCAGAGGGTCAGGGCTTTCTGCAGTATCTTTATTTGTAGCTGAATTATTGTCCTTGGTTTCACAGAGGAATATAGTAGCAAAGTATTTTTGATATTGAAGTTTGGGCTATGATCCAGTAGATGGCACTTAAGAGTAATGGCCAGTAGGTAGGCTCTTTTTCACCCTCGTGGCTCCTCTGTATTTCTTCACTATTGCTTCCACTCACTGCTTTGAAAGTGTGACCTTCCCACCCACTGAATTGCTTGCTGTAGATGTTGAACTGGCACTCCTGGGCTGCACGCCACAGCTCTAGGGTGAGCTCAGGCTTTATGTTCTTATCAGCTTGGAGACAGATGGGGAAGGGATCTTGGCAGTGGCTACAGCAAAGAGCTTCCAGCCGTTTCTTAGGGCTTCACCCCAGAGAGAGGTAGATCTGCTACCAATCAGTGGGATCAACCCAGGGTTGGGTGGCTGCACTGTGGGCACAAGCCAGGGAGTTCTGCCTGGTGACAATCAGGGGTTTAGGGTGGTCTCAGAGACAGGCTGGCCTCTTCTCCTTAGGGCAACTGCATCTTGATGGAGGTATGGTTGAAACACTCAGGGTCTTTGTTTCTCCTCAGTCCAAGGTTGGCAAGAGCCATATCACCAAGGACAGTGGCAGGACCAGCAGTTGCCTTTGGGAGCTCTACCCCAGCAACATGCAGACACATTGCTACTAGAAATATTCAGCCAGGGGATGGGGTGGTTGTACTGCTGGGCCAAGCTGAGGACTCTGCTTGATGAAGACCAGGGGCTTGAGGGCTCACAGAGAAGAGAGACTGGGCTCCTTTCTTTATGTTGACTGTGGCATGCTGGAAGTGTGAGTGAAGCCCTCAGGCATTTTGTTTCTTCCTCAGATGAAGGGCAGCTGAAACAGAACCACTACCATGGCAGTGGCAGAGGGGATATTGGTTGCCTCTAGGAGCTCCTCCCCAGGGAAACACAGTGCCACCACTGATGGCAGCAATGGCCTGTCTGGAGTGGCTGTTGCAAAGACTCCAGCTGCAGTGGGGTAGGCACAGCCAAGGCTGCATGCTCCATGGAGGTGGTGGGAGCTAGGAATGGGTTGGAGCCCTGCCCTGTTCTGAATTGGTGGGGCAGGAACTCTGTGCTCCAGGTCACAGCTTCAGCTGCCCAGCCATGGCTGTGGACCCAGGTGTCCCTGTGCTCTCTGGGGCCTGGGACGTCACCATTCCACCTCGGGCTCAGAAGTACCTGCTCCTGCTACTTGGCCTTCTCCCATTCCAATATCAGAGCAAAGTTGTGGCCAAGTCTGGGCACTCTCATGACCCAGCCGGATGGGCATGCACTCAGGGAGGCACTAACATGTCAGCCACCTGCCACCTCAGCCCCCTCTGGACTTTGGGAACCGATGGGCACAGGAGGAAGGCTAAGAAAGGGCTAAGGGTGGCTCAGTACAGGCTGCTGTTGCCTCTTGGCATGAACAGCCTGGGTACCATGAACAGTGGCAGGAGCCTGGGCAGAAAGGGGCAGGTCTCCAGTGAAACCCCACCTTCAAGCCAGGAATGGCCTGAAGCCTGGGGGCTAGACTGCCAGTTCTGTGGATTGGAGCGAGCAATTATGATGTTTTTGCTTTCCCTGCCCATGGACCAATCAGCACATACTTCCTCCCTTCTGAAGCCCAGAAAACCCTGAACTCAGCCAGACTCGGGCAGACATCGGGATGACCTGCCTGTGGAAAGGAGCTACCCACTTTAGGTCTCCTGAGAGCTGTTGTGTCGCTCAATGAAATGCCTCTCTTCCTTGCTCACCCTCCAGTTGTCCACATTCCTCATTGTAACTGGACATAGGACAAGAATTTGACTTGAGACGCGCTGAATGGCAAAACTGAAAAAGCTGTAACACAAACGGAGCTGAAACATATCCCCAGTTGGCACATTGCAGGTGATGAGAAGGAAAGAACTGTGCCCCTCTGGGGAGCCTATACCTAGGGGCTCCCTATATCAGAGCTGTGACACCTTCTTTGGGGTTCTATAGTTCCTGGCATCCCCAAGCTTTTGGATGGGATGTCAGGAACTATAGAACCCCAAAGAAGGTGCCTGCAGTGGATGCCACTTGTGGTACATCTGATCTAGCCACAGCCTTGCATTCAGCCAGTACCTGTGCTGGGGCCAGCAGCTGCTCACCCCCTCTGCAGCCTGCACACCTGGCTGTGTGGTTTCTAGATCCCATGCTCGTTCACCCACCCCTCTCTGCTCTGCACCTAGCCCGCCTTTGGCAGGCATGGAATCTAGGCTAGTAGTGCTCCCAAGTTCACCCTGCCAGATCAAGTGGGCAGAACAAGAGCAGTGGGCCAAAGAAAAACTTTGACAAAGGTTCCACCCTTCACAGAGATTTCTGGCTGGAAAAATTACACCCCACAGATCTGGTGACACTACCAGTTGGTAATGCTCAGCCATGGGAGGGGTGGCTGTTCCATGATCCTCAGCCAGGGCCTCTACTTGGTGAAGAGTGTGGGGCAGGTCCTGGGAAGAGAGACATGGCTTCTCTCCATATGGTGGCTGTAGTGTGCTGGAGTTGCCAGCACAGTCACCAGGCTCTTTGTTCCTTCCCCAGCCCGAAGGCAGTTAGGGCAGTACCACTTCAACTATAGTGGTGGAGGAGCTGTGGATTGTCTCTGGGACTTCCTCCACAGAGAAATGCAGAGCTGCCACCCACTGGAGTGGGTGTGTAGAGGCAGAGTAGGGTGCTGGAGTCCAGGTCAGAGGCAGGGTAGTTGTGCTGGAGAGTCCAGGTCAGGAGGCCCTAGGTAAATGAGTAGAAGCAAGGATGGGACCCATGTGGAAAACAATCTGGCCACTTTTCCATGGGGTAGGGTGGCTTCACTGTGCTTGGGTTCTGTTCCAGTTCCTAATCACTGCGCACCATCCAGAGCCTGAGGGCAACAGGGGTGGGGGCTGTGGAGCACAAAAACGGTGGCCAGCCTCTACCTCTGGGAGCTCCATCCCAGGGAAGTACAGAGCTTCTACTGGCCTGAGAACCTAGGAAGTCTTGGTGTGGCCATTCTAGAGTCTCAGGCCAGAGGACTTTTTCCTGCGAGGTGTATTGAAGACGAGGTTGGAGTCTGTTCCTGCTCATACCAATGGTTTCTGTCCCTCTCCTGGGAGCATGTAAGGGAGTCTGACCTCATTGTTGCTGGACCTGCAGCTGCAAATGCCAGGATGCCAGGGATTCAAGGCTCCTAGGACTCTTAGTGTACATAAGCTGAGGCTCTGCCCAGACTCCACATAGTCAGTTTCCAGCTCCGTGTCAGTCTGGAGGCCTCAGTTGCTGGGGGTGGGGTAAGAGCAGTTCTCTTGAGCCCAGAGTTGTAAAGGTCCATGGCAGAAGTGTGGGCTCTTGGGAACTTTCATTCACTCACTGTTTCCCTGCAGTGCGGGATTTCTCCTGGCTCCATGCCATGCCTGGGTGGGTGGTCATCTTGTTTCACTTCTCTCCATTCTCCATGGGTCCAGTTGTTTCCTTGATGAATTTCAATGTGTCCACCTGGATGTTGCTGTTGGGGCAGTGCACACTAGCTGCTTCTAGTCAGCCATCTTGGTTCCCTCGTCATCACTGACTTCTTAAGGCAAATGTAACTTTAATATTTTAAAAGCTCCTTGAATGTTATCAGCTAGACGGAATGCCACTGCAGGCAAATGATGCATTTTTTAACCTTTATTTTTATTAACATATAATATGTGAACATATTTATGGAGTACATGTGATATTTTGTTACATGCATAGAAAGTGTAATGATATAGTCAGTGTATTTAGGGTATCTATCACCTCAGTACGTGTCATCCAGGATATAGAAACATGTCCTATCCTTCCAGCTCTTTTGAAACATACAATACATTATATGAATAAAGGTTTTGATCTTTTGGGATTTCAACATTCAGGGTTGTCGTGGAGACTGTGTGTTTGGGGATCATTATCCAAATCTGTAAAGTAAGATAGTTGTAATAAAGCTATAGGTTGAGCTTGCGGAATATAGTGAGCATTCAATATCAGCAGCTGTTATGAGTGGCCATGGTTGTTATTTTCATGTGTTTGCTGGAGGGAATACTTGAAATTCTTCCAAGCTAAGTAAATTAGAAGACCAGTCTTTATCAGTAACTTATTTGCTGGCCCACAAAATGCTAAAGATCTCAGATAGGAAAAATGTCACTTTTTCTTGTTTGTTATAGAAGGTAATTCTGGATTGGATTTAATGAGCTTTACATCTGTGGACTTGAGGCTTAGTCATTCATCAAAGTCTGCTATAAGTCTTCTCTACCTGCTCTAACAGTGGCAGTGTCTCTGCTCCTGGTGACCCTCATATTGTACTATCACTCACAGGTGTTAAACCTGCTTTATCCACGGCATGGCTTTTATATACAGAACCTCCAAGCAAGCTCCAAAGTGCTTTGACAAAATCGGGCACTCTGAAAATGAAAAGCCCAGTGTGTGTGCTGAAAGTTGTCATAATAATGATCTCAATAATTGGTTCCACAGAGCAAATGTTAGGCATTGAGCAATGCTGCTTAGAAAGCTATATGTGGATAAAATCTCTTTTCCAAGACAGAGATTCTTTGGAGAGAGTAAGGATGATGTAATGAGACAAGCATTGAACCTGGCATCAGGAGAACTGGCATCCAGATCACTTTACATAAGAATTTGTTCCAATGGTTTATATCTGTGTCTCTGTTTCCTCACTGGGAAATTGGATAATAATTATACCTTCTCCAGAAGGCTCTGTGAGGTAATATATGTGACAGAACTTTCCACTGTGCATATTAAATAATGTGTATGTGAATCATGTTTGCACAGGAAACATTGAAATGTCAATTCCTAGGGCTTCCACCAGAAATTTGGACTTAGATCTGGGTAAGACTGACAAATTTAATATTGATCATGAATTCTATAGATCATGCAGGTTATCTGCCAACCATACTTTCAGAAACTTTGGAATTTTTGTATATTGTGTACATTTGAGTTATTTAGTACTACTAATGACCATAAAAAAGTAAATGTACTAAATTATTTTCTCCAATTATTGAAAATATCAAGTAGAAAAATCCCTGAGAGAAATATGTGGATTCAGAATATTCCCTTTTCCCCCCACTATTTTCAGCATACTTCTTCTTATCAAGAGCGAAGCAAGTGATGAAAACATTAGTGTACCAACAAGTAAAGACAGATTTTAATGACCTATTGTATCATGCGTCTAAACAAACTTAAGGCTTGAATATAAATAGAAAGAGAACAGAGAGTGATATAGACTAAATTTATCTTTGTTTTGGCTTGAGTAAGATAGGCAATACCACTAACCTGTGGCTTCTCCTTAGCCACATAGCTATGGCCTCAAAATTAACCAGCAGTGCCTTTTTAATCAATACCAAAGTTCTGGGACAAAGTAATAAATGGGAAAATCCATACCTGAAAGAATCACAGTATTTCTGTCCTATCAAAACCAGGCTCTGAGCCACTATTGTCTTTGTGCAATTTGTACTATCAAAACAGGTGTTATGATTAGTTTCCAGACATCACTATTATAAGCACAGATGACCTCTACCACCCCTATTACAGGAAAGATATTTACAGAGATAGAGTCAGAGCTTCCCTCTGGGTTATTATTTGAAAGGTACATAACAGACCCCCTTCTCTGGCCAAAAATGTATTTCTTCCACTGATCTGTCATCAGCTGATTTCATATAACCTCTCTTAAAAGAGCCTTTAGGAATCACTAAGTACTTTTGATGAATTAAGTTCAATAGATATTTTATTATATGATAGGAAGAGTCAGAAACACAGGAATATCTTGGATTCCTATCTCTTTTAGGAAGTTAAGTAGTCATTAGAGGTCTTAAATTACATTCTGAAAGTTTTGTTTCAGACAATGTAGACTAATTTATTTTAAAATAACTCTAATGCTCAGAACAACTAGAAAATTGCAGACAAAATAATAAAGTAAGCTCTGTGTGTAAGTATCGTTTGCAAGCTATCAAGGAAATAAGGCTTATCAGACCAAGATCCAAAAAGAAAGAAACACAGAAATGTGATCCTGATACTTGGGACAACTCATTTCCTTAAAGCATTTGCTGATTTGAAAGTGGCATCCAAGTGGTTAAGAAAGTAAAAAGAACTTTTGGCAGGTTCAGAGTCTGGGGGAGTAAACATTGGAGATCAAAGACCATCAAGAGTGAGGGGTTCCCAGATTGGGAAGCCAAAAGTTTATACCCTAGGACTAAGAGTCAACCTGAAATTTAAACCCTTAGGGTTTAAAATTTTCTCAATCCCTGTTTTTATAAAGGTAGGATGCTCTTCCCCTACGTATCTGACAGGAGCAAATTCATGACCCCACTAGTGTAATGTATCATTATCCAAAACTTCAAATTATCTCTAGAAGTGTTTATGTAATCTTTTCAACCAGTGCCACTGGTTTAATTGGATATCTATACAGGAAAACAGGGCTTCATTTTTACTTTTTACTCTACACACAGAAAATTCCAGTTATTTACAAAAATTAAAGTGAAAGGCAAAACAATAAAACTTATAGACCATTACACAGAGGTAATAACTATCAAGAAGAAGATATTTAACTACATTAAAATTAAAGCCTCTATTAAACAAAAGAAACTTTTAAAAGTGAGCAAAAACAACCTACAGACTAAGACATGACATTTATGTATCCCAGTAGGACGTGTAGCCAGATTATGTAAAGAATTTCTCTAAATCAACAGGAAATTGTCAGACCCCAGTGGAAAAATGAGCAAAAGACTTGAACAGGTACTTCAGTTGAGAGGATACCCAAATGATCATCATTAGGGAAGTTGAATGAAATGAAAAATATAACTGCAATGAGCCATCATTACATAGCCACCATAATAGATAAAGTAGATTGACCATAGTGTTAACAAACATGTACAGCAGTAAGAGTTACCACATGCTGCTTGTAGCAGTAGAACTTACTATAATCACCCTCAGGAAGCTACATGAAAGTAACTATTAAAATGAACATATACCTACTTTATGACTCAGCAATCACAATCCTAGAGACGTGTACACATGGGCACCAAAAGACAGTTATAACTCAGAAACATTTACAGCAGCAGCATTTAGGATGCTCCAAACTGGGAAATAACCCAAATGTACATCAACAGATAAATAACTGCAATATATTTAAACAACTGAGAAAACAAAGAATGATAAGAAACAAACCTTTGCTACATACAACAGCATGAATTAATCTGGCAAATATAATATTGAGTGAAATAATTTAGATTTTTAAAAACTATTATGTCATCGATATGAAATTCAAAATAGACAAAACAATCTTTTGTGTTAAATTCAAGGAAATGGTTACCCTTGAAAAGGCAGTGTTTAATACTTTGAAAGGGATATGGTGGGTGCCTCTGACTTATGTCAAGACATAGAAGAATAACAAAAATACATGAGTATGCTCCTTTCTGATTATTCGTAACTTGTGACTTTACCTATATAAAATATTCATTTTTTTAAGAAATTATACTTTAAGTTCTGGAATACATGTACAGAACATGCAGGTCTGTTACCTAGGTATACATGTGCCATCATGGTTTGCTGCACTCATCAACCCGTCATCTATATTAGGTATTTCTCCTAATGCTATCCCTCCCCAAGGTCCCCACCCCTCAACAGGCCCCAGTGTGTGATGTTCCCCTCCGTGGGTCCATGTATTCTTATCATTTGACTCTCACTTATGAGCAAGAACATGCAGTGTTTGATTTTCTGTTCCTGTGCTGGTTTGTTGAGAATGATCATTTTCAGCTTCATCCATGTCCCTGCAAAGGACATGAACTCATCCTTTTTTATGGTTGCATAGTATCCTATGGTGTATATGTGCCACATTTTCTTTATCCAGTCTATCACTGATTGGCATTTAGGTTAGTTCCAAGTCTTTGCTATTGTGAAGAGTGCTGCAATAAACATACATGTGCATGTGTCTTTATAGTAGAATGATTTATACCCCTTTGGGTATATACCCAGTAATGGGATTGCTGGGTCAAATGGTATTTCTGGTTCTAGATCCTTGAGGAATCACCACACTGTCTTCCACAATCATTGAACTAATTTAACACCCACTAACAGTGTAAAAGCGTTCCTATTTCTTCACATCCTCTCCAGTACCTGTTGTTTCCTGACTTTTTAATGATCGCCATTTTAACTGGTGTGAGATGGTATCTCATAGTGGTTTTGATTTGCATTTCTTTAATGACTAGTGATGATGAGTTTTTTTCATGTTTGTTGGCTGCATAAACATCTTCTTTTGAAAAGTGTCTGTTCATATCCTTTGCCCACTTTTTGATGGGGTTTTTTTCTTATAAATGTGTTTAAGTTTCTTGTAGATTCTGTGTATTAGCCCCCTGCCAGATGGATAGATTGCAAAAAGTTTCTCCTATTCTGTAGGTTGCCTGTTAAGTCTAATGATAAGATCTTCCACACAGCAAAAAGAAACTAAGTTTAATTAGATCCCATTTGTCAATTTTGGCTTTTGTTGCCACTGCTTTTGGTGTTTTAGTCATTAAGTCTTTGCCCATGATTATGTCCTGAATGGTATTGCCTAGATTTTCTTCTAGGGTTTTTATGTTTTAGGTCTTATGTTTAAGTCTTTAATCCATGTTAATTTTTGTATAAGGTGTATGGATGGGGTTCAATTTCAACTTTCTGTATATGGCTAGTTTTCCCAACACCATTTATTAAATAGGGAATAATCTCCCCATTGCTTGTTTTTGTCA
This sequence comes from Sapajus apella, assembly GCF_009761245.1. Lineage (NCBI taxonomy): Eukaryota > Metazoa > Chordata > Mammalia > Primates > Cebidae > Sapajus > Sapajus apella. The sequence goes on along the minus strand of NW_022436976.1, from coordinate 16,681,249 downwards.
AGTTTGTCAAACAGCAGATGGTTACAGATGTGTGGAATTTTTTCTGAGGCCTGTTGTTTTATTGGTCTATATATATGTTTTGGTACCAGTGCCATGCTGTTTTGTTTACTGTAGTCTTGTAGTATAAGTTGAAGTCAGGTAGTGTGATGCCTCCAGCTTTGTTCTTTTTGCTTAAAATTGTCTTGGCTATACAGGCTTTTTTAGTTTCATGTGAAATTTAAAGTAGTTTTTTCTAATTCTGTGAAGAAAGTCAATGGTAGCTTGATGGGGTTGGCACTGAATCTATAAATTACTGTAGGCAGTATGGCCATTTTCATGATATTGATTCTTTCTAACCATGAGTATGGAATGTGTTTCCATTTGTTTGTGTTCTCTTATTTTCTTGAGCAGTGGTTTATAGTTCACCTTGAAGAGTTCCTTTACACATCCCTTGTAAGTTGTATCCCTAGATATTTCATTCTCTTTGTAGCAATTGTGAATGGGAGTTCACTCATGATTCGGCTCTCTGTCTATTATTGGTGTATAGGAATGTTTGTGTTTTTTGCACATTGATTTTCTATCCTGAGACTTTGTTGAAGCTGTTTATCAGCTTAAGGAGATGTTGGGCTGAGACAACAGAGTTTTCTAAATATACCATCATGTCATTTGTAAACAGAGACAATTTGGCTTCTTCTCTTCCTATTTGAATACCTTTATTTCTTGCTCTTGCCTGATTGCTTGGCCACAACTTCCAATACCATGTAGATGAGGCATGGTGAGAGATGGCATCTTTGTCTTGTGCCAGTATTCAAAAGGAATGCTTCCAGCTTTTTCTTATGCAGTATGATATTGGCTGTGGGTTTGTCATGAATAGCTATTATTTTGGGATACATTCTATCAATACCTAGTTTATTGAGAGTTTTTAGCATGAAGGGGTAAATTTTATCAAATTGTAAAGACCATTGACACTGCATCAATGGCAAAATAACCAGCTAGCATCATAATAACAGGATCATATTCACACATAGCAATATTAACCTTAAATGTAAGTGGGCTAAATGCTCCAATTAAAAGACAAAGACTTGAAAATTCGATAAAGGGGCAAGAGCTATCTGTGTGCTGCATGCAGCAGACCCATCTCTCATGCAAAGAAACACATTGGCAAAAAAGGAATGGAGGAATATTTACCAAGCAAATGGAAAGCACACACAGAAAAAAATCAGTGGTTGCAATCCTAGTCTCTGATAAAATGGACATTAAACTAATAAAGATCAACAAAGACAAAGAAGGGCATTATATAATGGTAAACAGATCAACGCAACAAGAAAAGCTATTTACCATATAGTTATATATGGACATTGAGTATGCCGCCTCCTGAATTCCATGACACTAGCAGCCCTCTGATGGTCACGCCACACTCTGCAGAGGTCCACTAGGCTGTGAGGGTGGAGGAAAAGACCAAATTTGATGGGATTTTTGAAAGTGTTTTACCCATCAATGGTTTGCTCTCTGGAAACAAGGTCAAGCTGGTCCTCATGAACGCAAAGCTGCCTCTTGATGTCATAGGCTGAGTCTGGGACCTCAGTGACATTGACAAGGATGGGCACTTGGACAGAGAAGAGTTCGCTGTTGCCATGCACTTGGTGTACCAAGCCCTCAAGAAGAAGCCCGTGCCCTCCACCCTGCCTCTGTCCTTCATCCCACCCTCCAAGAGAAGGAAGACTGTTCCCTGGTGCCGTCCCCATCCCGCCAACCAGCCCCCTTCCAAAAGACAGCCTCTGTTCCACGCTGTCCCATGGCAGCATCAGCAGCCTCAACAGCACAGGGAGCCTGTCCCCCAAGCACAGCCTCAAATGAACAGAGCCAACAATGAACTAGGTGATGCCAGTGGCAGACAAGATGCGATGTGAGGAAATATTCCTAAAGACTGCCCTGGACTTAGACGGTTACGTGAGTCGCAGGTGAAGGAGACCTTCATGCACTCGGGCCTCACCCAGAACCTTCTAGCACACACATGGGCTCTGGCCGACATGAGGCAAACGGGGAAGTTAAGCAAAGACCAATTCGCATTAGCTGTGTATTTCATTCAGCAGAAGGTTAGTAAAGTCATCGATCCCCCTCAAGTCCTCTTGCCAGACATGGTCCCACCCTCGAAGAAAGGCACACCCAGCCCAGGCAGTTTGGGCTCTCTGAGCTCCGGGGAGTTTACTGGTGTGAAGGAGCTTGATGACATCAGTTAAGAGATTGCCCAATTACAAGGGGAGAAATATTCACTGGAACAAGACATTAGATAAAAGAAAGAGGCAATGAGATAAAACCAGCAAGGTACAGGAATTACAAAATGACGTAGACCAGGAACCAAGCAGTTTGAAGGAGCTCGAGGCTCAGAAACAAGATGCTCAAGACCACCTGGACGAGATGGACCTGCAGAAGGCCAAGCTCTGAGACATGCTGAGTGACATGTGGCAGAAGTGCCAGGACGAGATGCAGATGATCTCATTATTGAAAATAGACATCTACAAAACTCCCCATCCCAAATCAACAGAATATACATTCTTCTCAGCACCACATCACACTTATTCTAAAATTGACCACCTAATTGGAAGTAAAACACTCCTCAGCAAATGCAAAAGAATGGAAATTATAACAGTCTCTCAGACCACAGGGCAATCAAATTAGAACTCAGGATTAAGAAACTCACTGAAAACCACACAACTACATGGAAACTGAATAACCTGGTCCCGAATGACCACTGGGTAAATAATGAAATTAAGGCAGAAATAAGTTCTTTGAAACCAATGAGAACAAAGACACAATGTACCAGAATCTTTGGGATTCTGGTAATCTTTGGGATTCTCTAAAGCAATGTTTAGAGGGAAATTTATAGTACTTAAATTCTCACAGGAGAACAAGGGAAATATCTAAAATCAACCTCCTAATATCACAATTAAAAGAACTAGAAAAGCAAGAGCAAACAAATCCAAAAGCTAGCAGAAGACAAGAAATACCTAAGATCAGAGCAGAACTGAAAGATAGAGACTTAAAAAACCCTTCAAAAATTTAATGAATCCAGGAGCTGTTCTTTTGAAAAAGTTAACAAAATAGGTACACCACTAGCCAGACTAAAGAGAAGAATCAAATAGACACAATAAAAAGTGATAAAGGGGATGTCACCACTGATCCCATAAAAATACAAACTACCATCAGAGAATACTATAAACACCTCTACTCAAATAAACTAGAAAATCTAGGAGCAATGGTTACATTCCTAGACACATACACCCTCTCAAGACTAAACCAGATAGAAGTCGAATCCCTTAATAGACCAATAACAAGTTCTGAACTTGAAGCAGTAATTAGTAGCCTACCAACCAGAAAAAGCCCAGGACCAGACAGATTCTCAGCTGAATTCTATCAGAGGTACAAAGATGAGATGGTACCATTCTTTCTGAAATTATTGCAAACAACAAACAAAGAGGGGCTTCTCCCTAACTGGTCTTATGAGGCCAGCATTATCCTGATACTAAAACCTGGCAGAGACAACAAAAAAGAAAATTTTCAGGCCAATATCCCTGATGAACATCAATGTGAAAATCCTCAATAAAATACAGGCAAATGAAATCAAACAACACATCAAAAAGCTTACTCACCATGATCCAGTCATCTTCACCCCTGGGATGCAAGGCTGGTTCAACATATGCAAATCAATAAATGTAATCCATCACATAAACAGAACCAATGACAAAAACCACATGATTAGCTCAATAGATGCAGAAAACTCTCCGTTTTTAATGTTAACATTAAATTCTTGGTGCAAGCTGATTTTTTAAGTATTTATTTTCTTACTTTAGATTGTGAGCTTCCGAAGGACCTTGGCTAGTGCCATTTCTAAGATTATGACTAGGTACTGCAATTGAATTAGAATCTTTCAGAATGGGACCCAGGAATTTCTTTGTTCATGTTTTTTATTATTATTTTTAAAATATATGCCTAAACACTTTTTGGCAGCCAAGATTGTCCAAGTGTTCCTCAATTGCACATATATATACGAAACTATTTTCCCCCTTTTCTACCCAATAGTTACATTTATTAGTATGCAATGCGCATAAGGTAAAATACATTTTTTTCTCTTTTCATAAATATTTCTATAAGCCCAATTTTTGCAATAAAAGATATTTTATCTTTGGGTGAAACTGAATTATTTGTATTTAAAAGACTTTTTCTTCATGAATTATTTATATAAAACTTAGGTTTCTGTTATACTTAGTGTATTAAGTTTTATCTCAATATAGATTTTGCTGGGATTTAACAAACATTACTTAAAATAGTAAAGCTCAGAATACAAAAATTCTGGGAACTTTGCAACTATTATTGCCTCTTTGTTATATATGAATGAGAAAAAAAAAAAAAGAATTAAACCTGATTTATATAGGCCTTTAGAGGCAGCCATTGAGCTAAATGACATCATTCAAGGCAATTTAACATATTATAATGGTAGGTAGAATTCTAAGATGTTTCCCAAGATTTTCCATCCCTGTGAAGTACATGCCCTGTATAATCCTAGGGACCATGAAGTTAATAGATTTTACTTCTGTGATTAGGTTGTGTCACAGCTGACTTTAAGAAAAGGCGATCATTCAGATGGGCTTGACATGATCACATGAACCAACTGGTAGCAGAAGAAGTTGTAATAAAGATGCATTCTGGCTGGCCAGTGAGAAAGCAAGCATCGTCTTATAAACTGCCAATAGAAAGAGGTGACCATGAGGAGCTGAGGCCCCCCCAGGTGATAGCTCCTCCTCTCCAAGGAGAGAAGGATCTCAGACTTACTATCACACTATCACTAGAAACTGACTTTTACCAACATACAGCGACCCTGGAAAAGGACTCCAAACCTCAAATGAGAATTGCAGCCCCAGAAGACATCTTGATGTCAGCTATTAGCTACTTTGAGCAAAGAACCCAGTTGTACCAACTTATGACCTATATACTGTGAGTTAACAAATGGTTGTTGTCTTAAGCTGTTAAATTATGGCAGTTTGTTACATTGCAATAGAAAACTAATACAGATTTTGGTACCCAGAAGCCAGGTGCTACTGTAACAAATACCTGAAAATTTGGAAGGGTTTTGAAACTAAGCAGTGAGAAGAAGCTGGACGTTGGAGAACAATGTTGAGAAGCATGTCAGAGAAAGCCTCAATTGCCTTGAACAGACTGTTAGTAGAAATATGGATGCTGAAAATGCTACTGAGGGTTCAGGAGGAGGAGAATATATTATTGAACTCTGGCACAAGGAGGCTGGATCTTTGTTCTGTAGTGGTAGAAACTGTGTCCTACAGTTATGTAGAAAGTTGAATTTACATGTGATGAATCTAAATACTGAGCCAAGAAGATCTACAAGCAAGGAATTGAAGATTCTGCCTGATTTTTTATTGCAGCTCATACTAAAATGAGAGAGGAAAGACGAGAGATTGAGGGAAGAGCTATTAAACTAAGAAATCGACTGTCTGTAAACATATTCTAGAGAAAAGACTGACCCTATAGCCTTTTGCTAGAGCTTCTAAAGATCAAAAGGTCAGAGTATTCATTCACAACACATTAAGGGCATGTCCTACAGAACATCTCAATCAAACCAGAAGGCCTCCAGGAAGCTTGAGAGTATTATTCCGAAACCACCTCAACAGAAGGTCAGGATGGAAAAGCCATTATTTCAAAACTCTGTTGCCTTTATCCAATAGAATAAAGATAAAGGATGTTGCCTTTGTCTAATAGAATAAATGCCCTATAAAAACACACAAGGTCCACAAAATTCTTGAGAATATTATGTCAACAGGAACATTTTCCACTTGGAGGACAAGTAATGGAAAGAGTGTGAAATTAAAAGAGACTCTTGAACTCCCAGAATTTTATGGGAAGGTTGAGAAAAAATACTCAGCTCCACTGTGGGTAAACAAGGATGGCACAGAGGACAGGACCAAGAACCCAAAGGTATAACCCAGTGCCCAGGAGACAGAATCAAGAGCCACGGAGGATTGTTCCCAGGCCTAGAAACTTAATCAAGGAAGCCTGGCTGGATTATCCAGCCGCATTTCAAAATTACTTTAAGACTTCTTATTCTGTTTTACTTTAATTTTCATATTGGTGTTTTGGTTTTTGTTTTGAGCAGGAATGCCTATAACTGTTCTCCTATGCCTGCCCCATCATGATTGCTTGTTGGGAGTATTTGGAGCAGAAAACATGATTTTTTAGTTTCAAAAGTTCAAAGTTGTAGAGGAATTGCGCCCACAACCTTCATTTAATGGGTTACTCATTGCCACTTGATTTAAATGATTTATATGAGGAAATTTGGGACTATGAACTGAGGCTGTAATGAGATGAGATCCTTGGTCACCTTGGGAAGTGTAAGGGGAAGAAATAGAATGGACTAAAAGTGTGTAGTGCCTTAAGGATAGAATAAGTGGTATATTCTATAGGTAACAGGAGGTCAGAAATAACTCATGAATTTTAAACAGTGATAAAGTTCAAGAAATGCCTAAAGTAAAAGCCTCTACCTCTGTAATATCAGATTTAAAAAAAAAATTAGCGTCTGAAGTCAGGCATACTTCAGAAATTGAAAAAAACATGACTATAAAATAAGCTTGATCTCAAAGAGATTTCGCTTCTTGTCGGGGATGATCCTACAGATTTAAAGGCTCTACGAAGTAGGATGTAAAGATTTTTCATCGTTAATCATTTTAGAATTTGCATTGTGGTTGGAAATATTAATTGAGCTCTTCAATGTTTCAGAAATTATAAGCTTTCTTCCCTTTCTGTCAAGAATGGTTGTGTAAATACTCTCGTGTTTGTATTTATTTATGCCTTACAGATTTAAGGCAAGTGCCTCATCAGTATTGCATATGTGACAGTATTTTAAAGTATAAATGATCAAAACCTTAATTTTCCCCATTACCTTTATTTTAATTGCAAAGGATGCCATTTCTCCCAGAGTATTAATGAATCATATGTTCAACTATACTGAGGCCACTTTTTTGTTTAACAAGTTCCAAAGTTGTATGCTTTATACTCCCAAAAACCTTGTCACAGTTTCTTTAGCAGATTATGATCTCCTGCACTGTAACTGATGACAGTATATCCTGGATTTGCAATGTAAATAAATCTCCTAGACTTTCGGTTGACTGTGGACTTTTCTGAATTTTAGCAAAAGTACTGAACCACAGTCCCACCAATTAATGAGAAATCAGTTGCAATAATAGAGCATTTTCACAGAAATTTTGGCATAGGCCTGAGGGATCTAGAAACCGTGTCATATGAGGAATGACTAGAGAAATTGGGGACATTTAATCAGGTGGAAATGATACATACTTAGCGTTCACTAAAGGGGCTGTTAGCAATGGGAGAACATTAAATACAAATCACTATTTGGAAGTCATACCTAAAACCTTGATTTTTTTCAGCAAAATAGTTTCTTTTAAATGATCTGTGAACATTTTCTAGGAGAGCTAATTGATAGCCTATCAAGTATTTATTGGGCATCACAAGATTTTCTGTTTGTGTAACTGCACTGGGTGAAATGGATTAAAATTCCTTTCAGCACTCCCTAGGATTCTCTCTTGCAGGATTTCTGATGTAAAGAAGGCCAGCTCAGCTGGTACAAAAAGAAAAAAATATATATAACTAAAGGTGACCTATATTATTTTTGAAACAGAAACTTTGCCTAACAGAATTCAAAGCAAAAGTAAAAGCATCCTATTCCATAAAGATCGGACAGCAACTTCGAAATTCATCTGGTCCAAACTCCTAATTTTTCTGATGAGGAAACTGAGACCCAGGGAGCTGATGTGACCTGCCCAAGATCACATTAAGGTCACATTCCTAAAAGGTAGACCAATCAACTCCAGATTCCTGGCATTTAGGTTGTAGCTCTTAGCATTGGCCTGGGCTGGTGTTACAACTGCTGCTCTGTTGGTTATCTATTCCTTACTGAATACCCTTAAATAATAGTGTGTCCTTCCTCAATTTCCCTCTATCATCACACACAGTTAATTGACAATATTGATTTCTTTTTTTCCCTATCCTTCCACATCATCTCGAACCTCACACTAAATACTCAAAGACCTAGCTACTTCAGTGAAATAACAATGGGCAGACAGCTGCCTGATCTCAAGTAATATGGACTTGAGGTCTTAGGGACAAGGTAGCAATATAAAAGGGGAAAAACTATTACTTGCTATCATCAGAGCAGATCAGAAACCCTGATCAGAAGACAAAAGTCATGACAATGAAAAGAAAAGGGAAGAGAAAATATAAAGAGGTGATTCTGTAGGAAACCCAGGACCAAAAAGATTTCTAGACACAGACAAAGCACAAAGTTTTGGTGACAAACTCCCTTTCCCTTCCTTGGACGTCTGGAGCTCTGATCCTATTCATTACATAAGAGACCCACATGCTTGCCCTAGAATATAGACACTGTCAACAAACTCTGACACCAAAGTTATATAGAAAAACACATCTCCTACAGGTTTCTAGCCCTTTCTGGAATTGCTTACTTGTACTAGGGACAACACCACAAATATTAAGATGCTATTTTGTTTTATTTAGTGGGTTTCAAAGTGTTTTAAAAGATTTTTCTGACAGTAACTTAAACATTTAAAATGAAACTAGTTCAAATTGCTTATCTCAAAATTTGATCTTAGGATTCAAGATACAATCTTGTTTTAGCTGGCAATGCATACTTCAGCTAACCCCAACAAGTACGCCCAGACCTATGTTAGCACATTTTTTGTTTGAAATATGTGTATCAAGTACTGTGTAGGACATTAGTCTGTGTATTCTCAGATCCTTATATCTGAGGCATTTAAACATGTAGGATAGTTCAGTCTGTTCTGTTTTTACTTTGAAATTTTATTTCTCTTCCACAGTTACACATTTGATACTCTAAATGGGTAAGTGCATTAAGTAAACATTGATTTTTTTTCTCCCACTCTCCTCTACACACTGAATACTTTTGAGGAAACATTAGGCTTCCACATGAGAATCTAGGTTAAGTATCAGAATATATTTTTTACAGTGAGGCTCGAGTAGGGTTGACACGGAGACGGAATATGAATGCCATTTTTTGATCATCTAGTAACACTGCTTGTTTTAAAAAATGCGCTTGATAAAAATTTAGGGGAAATTATATCCACCCATATATAATTGGAAAATTGAAGTATTATAACATCTATGTCAAACAAGTCAAAGGACTCCAGCATGGACATAGAGTAGTCAGTAAACCCAGAAAATAAAAAAGCCTTGATAAAATGCATTTGGTAAGGTATATTGCTAAGTTATTTTGTCCATCCAGGTCCCTCCTGACATAACATTCAGATAGGAGATACTCTGGTCAAATACCGATTTCTGTAACACAGCCTGGAGGTGTTCTTAATCTCGGGACATATGAAGAAAAGATGCTGAAGACAAACTCATGATGCGAAAACAGGGATCAACTTATGTTACTTTCTGCAATTATATACTACTTACTCTAAATTATATTTACATTGCAATAAATATTTGAAATTTATCCTTTTTAGAGAATGACAGAAATGAGACTATGTCTTTAAGTCTAAGTCTCTTTTCTGATCCTCTTCTGTTCCCCATTCCTTTGCCTACACAGTCTATGTCCTGAATCAGGGGATGCCCTTTTTTATACTCACTTACAGTGAATGTTGATGTGTTGTATTTAGCTACCATTTCTAAATCTGGAAAGTATGTTATCTTTCTTCAAAGTTCAGGTTGAGCACTAGGTCCTTATCAATGGTATGCTGTATGTATTGGAAAAGCCACAAATTAGAGCGTGTAAAAACTGAAGCGTTATATTTTAGTGGCCTTATTTTAAATAAACATTCCTTCAGAAATGGGCTGTACAAATTACAGAGGAAGAGTGGGTTTATGTAACATTATGCTCTTGCCATGTTAGGAGTGAGATAACACAATAAGTCTACATTATTTGTCTATTCTAGCACCCATTGACACATACGTGTTCCCATCTGACCTAAGATCATAGATTCACCCAGATGCTGCTTATTCCAAATTTAGGGCACTAATTCTTAGTCCATGGCTGCCATGCTCTCCATACATGAAGGATGTGTTTTATGAATTTGAAATCCATCAGGCTCTGGGTACCTTTCACACTATAATACGTCAGAGGGCACCATCTTAGTTTTACTTTAGCTCTCTAAGCATTCTTAATGTGTGGTCACACCAAGTGTATCCTGAATATTTTCCCATCTCCTTCCTCAAGATCTCTTCATGTGGTGCAGCAGGGGCAGCACAAACCAACTTCTTAAAGAAAAGCCACATACTAAGCTGTTTACATTGTCTCTCATCCTTCTCTCGTTTTCTCCTAGAAAAACTCCATCTAGTCTGGGGAGACAGATAAGGTGGGTAGTCTGTTTTCTCATCCTTTCTTTCAAAGTTATCCCTTGTGGCGTGTGATATCTGAATTCTTGAGAGTTTAGGCTTCTGAAAAGCTGAGGATTGGATTTTGGTAATCCTATAGAATTCTATTTTTTAAAATGCTTGTGTGCTGTATTGTTCCTCCAAAGGGGGAAGCGCAAAGGGTACAAGAAAATCTGAGGAAAGCTCTTTGGTAAATATTTCAAATACCAACCTTGGTATTTGCTTTTCTCTAAATACCAATCCTGCTGTGCCTTCCAGCACTATTTTGTATATGTGAATTTCTCCTCCAGTTGCCTCTGTCTTCTACACAAACTACAACAACGGGAGGGAACATTACTTTTCCTACAAAAGAGCTGATTTTTAATTTTCTGTTTATGACATTAGTGGATCCCCTATTGAGAAGAAATATGGATGCCATGACACACACTGAGCTATGTCATTAAACATTTTCTACTCTGCCACACCTCCATCCTGCTGGCTTTGGTAGCCCTGCAATATAATCATGTAATAAAACTATACTCAATATTTTATGAGCTTCAGAAGCATATAATAAACTCTTAAATGCTATTGGTATACATAATGCCAAGCAATCAGCACAGATCAAATAATCAGCTAGTTTAGTAAGATGAAATCCAATTTAAGCTGCTGTCATTGAGGAAGGGTCATATTTAGTGATTCAATATCAGGAGTATTACAGTAATTGACTCTTCTGTTGAGTACAGTGCAGATGTTAACACATTACATTGCAGCAGAGTAACATATTTAGTAAGTAAATGACACAAGTTCATTCTTAGTTTAAAGGACAGTAGCTGAATTTGCTGCAAGGCCAACATATACCATGAACACTATAGATTCTATGCATGTGCAGAATGTGCAGGTTTTTTACACAGGTTTACATGTACCATGGTGTTTGCTGCAGCTATCAATCCCAGACCCATTTTTGGTTTACCTTCTGCTCTTAATAACCCTATGCTCCAGTCATATAGGTCAAACCTACTTGTTGGATATCCCCTACATTTTTCTTATTTACATGCTCTTCTTCATCTTAATCACTTTAATATTTTCTTGCTTTTATGCATGATGTCTGCTATTCAAAGTCTTAGTCATTTTCTAAGACTTGTCTTAGGTAACAACTTCTACATGAAGACTTTTGGATCTCTCTAGCCGAATGTGAACATTCAACGTACATTTCACAGCACATTAAAAAATGATTTCTCATATGATGCTTGTCCTGCTTTTTAAGATTTATACTTGTTGATTTTAAAACATTTTTTCTAAACAGAAAATACCTCATTTGGGGCTCATGAAGAATCTGTTTTAGAAGACAATAATTCTTCGACTTAATTACTAGCCATAAACCTTATGATGAGGTATCTTAAAAATCAGGACAAGCATCATATGAGAAATCATTTTCTAAGACATTCTGCACATGTATCCCAGGCTTAAAGTAAAATTTTTAAAATGCACAAACCTGCCCGCCCCCCCAAAAATGGGTCTGAAGCCAAACACTAAATGACCCAACATGTCAAGTTAAGAGGATCTACCAAAGTTGTTAGGCAATAAGAAGCTACTGAGGGTATCAAACTATGTTGAGTGTGTTTTCTGCAATTTTTCAGGATTAAGAATAAGCTGTCAGATATAAAATCTAACTCTTAACTCTTTTTTCTTGATCCTTTTTCCTATGTCTATTTTTTGATCTAAGTTCCCAGTATTAATCCTTGTATTTCACTCACCTCTGCCATGTAAATACAGACACACATATGAATGAACATCTCTCCACACACTCTAGCAAGCTGTTTTCCAAGCTGACTTCCTGTTTGTTGTTTTGTTATTGCCTGTGTATATTTTTTTCCTACCATTAAAATACAGGCATTAGTTTTAGATTCAAATTATGATGATTTCTAGTCAACTTTTTGAGAAACCCAACTTCCATTCACTACATTTTTTGTTTTGCTGTTTATATCACAGAAGCAAAAAAAAAAAAAAAATGAACACTCACTCTGTCAGATTTTCTTGCAATAGAGAATTGTCATGTGATAAAATCTTGGTATGTAAACACAAATATTTTGGGGTGGCTCCTGGGAAAGCTCTTCCCCAAGTAAAGGAGTTGAATTACTATCACCAGCACCACTTCCTTCCTGTCTTCCTCTTGAAATACTAACATGATGCTTCTAACTGAGTGTAGGAGGGAGACCTAGGGGATTTCAGAAATGTTGGTTTTGACATCTTTGACCTAGTGAACTAATACTATTAGACTGTCTACATATATCTGATTATATGAGAAAAGTAAACCTGAAGTTGCTTAATCCACTGTTAGTATACTTGCTGCCAAAACAGTGTTCCTATTATATGTTTATTTACTTTACCTAAATCTTGACTTTACATAACTCTACAGAGTATGTTGAAGTCAAATAACTTATTTGCTGAAGTCCACATATGCTGAGTCTGACTTTTTTCATCTATAAAAGGAGGAAAATATCTACTCCGAAGAATTATCGAACTAAGGGAAATAAAACACCTAATACAGGATTTAAAAAGACACCTACCACAAGGCCTGGCCCAGAGCAGTCGATGAATAAATACATTAAAATAAATGAATAGATGACTAAGATATTTATACCTCGAAGAAGCTCATTTGAATGGTATTAAGTTTTTGTTGGGTTGATTGCTTAGATGCATCTTTGAGCAATCTTTTTGGTGATTTTTTTTTTGCTATTAGAAGAAAGTTGAATATCAAAGAATATTTGCAATCAGTCATACAGATAGATTTGGAGGTCAGTATTTTGTCTATATTTAAAGTAAATGATTGAGATAGCATTTTGGGTTTGATGTCTCTACCTTGAATCAGAGCTTGATACTATATCAATTTTGGTGATCAATAGGTGACAAATATCATATTCAAATTTAATGCTGATGTGATTTCACAATGTTTGGAAGCTTGCTAATGAAACTTTTGACTTCTGTGACCCAAGATTATATTCATTCTTTATATTTGTGAGTGGCTTAAGCACTTACTGTACAGATAGTTGTATATACTAAAAGCTCTCAATATTGTATAGGAAATACAGAATTCTGCTTGTCGAGGACTCTTGCTGTGTCATGACTCCACTCAATACCACTGAGCTTTAGCATGATGCTGACTGATACTAAAAAATATTTATTAATTTAGTGCTTAAACAGCAGAGAAGCAGCCAATTGTATGAAGAGGAGAACTGACATTGAATCACCGTCAAATCAATATTACCCTCAAGAATTTGCTATATGAGCAGAAGATAATATCTAACTCCTAGATGAAGAGGGGTTGTAGCAAACAAAGTCAGATCAAAAGAGGTTGAAGAGTATGTAGCTGGCAGCTTGGGGACCGATCATATCAGTTTTCAACATCTTCTTGTAAGATTAATCTATGACGACTGGATTTGTATGCAGCTTCTTAGAAAACATTATTTAGAATGTTTGAAACCAATTTTGTTTTGAATAACAAAAGTTGACTACAAGGTCTTATATTTAATTATATCAAAATAATTTTTCCTTTATAAATGATTCCTACCCAGAACTCCTCCTGAACATGTAGAAATTCAGAATAAATTTTACAGAGGGCTCTTTACTGGGCCTCACTTCCAGAATCTAGTTTGAACCTTTAAAACAATAAATATGACCTCATTGGCCACAATGTCATAAGTGAAAGAATCATTGATTTCAAAAAGCTCAAGTAAAACTTTTTTGCTTTCGAAGTTGAATAAAGGACAAGTGGAAATATGCTCAGCATTTAAACAATTTCATAGTCAAAGAAAAATCTTCCATTCAGAGTGTTTTTCAGGGTCTTCATATCAATGATGTGAATGTAGAGTTTGTTTCCTTTATTATTTCAGTGGATTGTAATGTGGACACTTTCTTCACGTATCAATGTAGGAGAGAGCTAAGGTGGGAACTTTTATACAGAGAAATTATGGATATGATGTTAGATTTAAGAATTTTTTCTCCAGTAAAAGTAAAGTTTTTCCTAAATTTCCCCAAAATAATTTTTTATTAAACTGTAAACAAGTAGTACAAACCATACTGGAAATAGTGGCTTTTCATGTCAAATTTTGCCAGATAAACTAAGATAGAGCTGGGTGCAGTGGTTTACACCTGTCATCCCAGCACTTTGGGAAGCCAAGACGGGTGGATCACTTGAGGTCAGGAGTTCGAGACTAGCCTAACATGGTGAAACCTGTCTCTACCACAAATACAAAAATTCAACAGGAGTGGTGACGCATGCCTATAATCCCAGCTAGTCAAGAGGCTGAGACAGGAGAACCACTTGAACTCGGGAGGAGGAGTTGCAGTGAGCTGAGATCATGCCATTGCACTCCAGCCTGGACAACAAGAGCGAAACTCTGTCTCAAAAAAAAAAATAATAATAAAAATAAAAATAAAATATAATTAAGGTAGAATAAAATAATCACAATGGCAATACCTTTGGTGTATGTCTTCACCATGAAGAAGCACTTCACTGACACCACGAAGGGTATTAAAAAAAGAAAAAAGCACATTTGTGTTTATGGAAACTTAACACAAATGTAATTAAGGTAACGATTGAGATTATAACATCCTGAATTAGGGGTGGGTCCTAAATTCAATGAGACAAGCCATAAAAGAGACAGAAAAAGTTACACAGAGACACAAAAATGGAGGCGATGCAAAGACAGTTGCAGAGACTGAAATTATGCCGACCACAAGTCAACAAATGCCAGGAGCCACTGGAAGCAGAAAGAAGCAAAGAACCACCTACTAGAGCTTTTGGAAAGAGCGTCACCCTGCTTACATCTTGATTTTGGACTTCTGACCTTCAGAACTATTAAAGAATAAATTTCTGTTGTTTTAAGTCAACAAGTTTGTGGTCAATTGTTGTAGGAACTCTAGGAAGCAAATATAACTAGGTTCCATCCTCTGAGACTTCTCATGTTCTGAAAGCTACAAAGTTCAGATGCTCATTTTTCCAGTACTTCTCACAGATAAGGCTCGGGCCCAAGGTCTAGGTTCTGTCACAGATTTAGTTATCTATTGCTGTATACCAGTAGCCACACTCTTGGTGGCTTAAAAAACATGCACTTTTAATTTCATAGTTTCTGAGGCAGAACGGTCTGGGCAGCACTTAACCAGGTAGATGTTCTGTCTTGGGGTCTCATAACACCTCAAATTGTCAGCCAGGGTTGTAGTCTTGTCTCAGGCTCAACTGAGGTAGGTCCTGTTTCCATGTTTATGTGGTTGTTGGCAGCACTCAATTTCCTGAGGATTCTGGACTGGGGGCTTCCGTTTTTGCTGTCATCTGACGCTACCCTTGAGTTTCTTGCCAGGTGGTACTTTTCAGCATGGCTGCCTGTTTCCTCAAAGTCAGTAAGGAAGAGTGTCTCTTTGGAAAGGAAGTATCACAGTCTTATGTAACAGAATCACATACCTTCCAATCACTATTTTCTATTACCTACAAGCAAGTCTCAGGTTCTGCCCACACCCAAGGAGAGGGGATTACACGAAAGCCTCAGAGGGTAGGTATTGTAGGGGCCACTTTAGAGTCTGTCCACACAGTAAACTGGACCCATCTGTACTTTAAATGGGGAAATGGTGACACAGAGAATTAGGTAAGAGTGAGGAATCCATTATGGAGTCACTAGCGATGGTGGCAGCAGTATTCTCCTCCCAGGACAGCTTTCTCCAGGTCCAATACACGCACTTTACTGGCAAAATACCAGTACCAGTTGGGAATGCTACTGAGACTTGAGTTTATGGGAAGGGGCACTGCTGTCATCATCAAACTAGTTCTAAAGCATGGTTTTGGCTATTGTTTTGTCTACAAAACCTCTCTTGTTTCTACTGATTTTATTCATCTGTTTCTTCAACCTTCCCAGTGATTTTGTGAGCTACATGAAAACTTTCCAATAAATTCATTTTATGCTTTAATCAACTACGCTTGATTTGTATTGTGTGTAATTAAGAACCCTCGCTGATACACTTAGTCAACTAAAGATTGTTTTCTAGGATTCCAGTCTGCCTACCTACACCTCTCCTGCCTTTTCTTACCATAAACAACAGAGAGTACAATCATTAAGCTGGAATGTAAACAACAACATTAGAACAGATGTAAAATAATCCTATTTCTCTCTGAAGAGCCTCCCTGACTCCTCCATTAAGTATTCCACCTGTATGTTTCTAGAGCGTTTCTCCATCATAACAGTTATTACACTTGACTGTCATTATTTGTTAAATAAAGTCTTCCCAAGTAAACTAAAAGTCCCCCTTATCCACAGCCTTCATTCACCTCTAAATCAGTGCTGTTAGATAGAGTTTAAGTGCTTGCCAAAATAATAAAGGGATAAGCAAATTTTTATTACCATGCCCTCTATAGTCCCAGTCTCACCTAGTAATCAATTGCGTCTTACGTTAGATAGCTCTATTTGTCAAAAGTGTAGAGTTAACCTTTGCTGGGATTATTTTGAATTTTTATTCTGAAAATACTAGTTGTAAAATTCATTCATGCTAAGAGGCAAATTTCCTCAATTCAGTGTCAGAAAGCAGAAGTATCATTTCATCTTTTGGTCTACCTAGATTCCTTAGACCATGTTCCAAAACTTTATGATATTTATACAATAGCAGATGAAATTCTTAGTGGATGTCTGAAACCAAGTTTATCTGTTTTATTGCCATATATTCACTACACTTTCAATATTACTTCTTTCCTTCACATGTTCTTTGCTGATCTACTAGATCACCATGTTCTATCACCATAGCTTTGTTTGTATCTTTCCTTTCTTTCCAATGCTCACTTCCTCCTTCCACAAACATTGAAATGCTACTCATCCTTCAAGATCCAACAAAAATATGATGCTTTTTGCTACCATTTCCCTGCCAAGCCCAAAGTGATATTTTCCACTTGAAACTCTCACACTTTTTATTTTATAACTTCTGTAATAATTATGTATGTCTTATCTCTTTTAGTACAATATAAGTTCCCGAGCATAACGCATGACTGATTCATCTTTATATTCTCTGATTACCTTCTATATACCAGCCCTGCAGTAAATACCTTACTGATGTTAAAGTGAGAAGAATATAGGATGCAATGTATGTAAGAGCAATCCTATTAAAGACTACCTGTGGATATTAATTATCTTCCAAACAAAAATTGCTGAGTTCTCTAAATTGATACATGTGAGATGTAACACAAAACCACGAGTATAACCTAAAAGAATTATGTAACCCTAATAATACCATTCATAAAAACCTTGTAAAATTAGTCACCTCTATCAGTTTCTGCAGTATTCATTAATGATACTGTGTGCTAAATATATTTGGATTTATTCCATCTATCTTCCAGGCACAGGCCTAATTTGGGATTGTGTGGAGTTATGTGGCTTGTCTGATGAGTTTGAGAGTGACATCTGCCAATCTAAAGCCATAGAATTTAATGGCCTAATGAGATTTTAAAAGCCCTTCTTGCACTTGGGCATTGTAACTCACTGTATTTCAGGTGATGCCACCCCACATTCTGGGTCCCTGACACACTATAATGAAGAGAGCTTTTTACTAACCTAAAATGGACATTTAGCATGAATGAGAAATAAAAGGATAGATTTTAAGTGACTGAGAATCAAAATTATTTGTTACAATCCTGTAAGGCTACTTATTCTAACTAATGATACATTTTCTTTACCATCCAGAAAGGCTGGAGATGTTTAATGACACAATATGCTTATGATTTTTAATTTCTCACTATTCTTCGCTGCACACTTCCTGTGGCAATCTGTTTAGAACATCAGCCATAATTTATGCATGTGCAAAAGGAAGTTAGAATTATGATGGGAAAAATTACCTGTTATGAATTGGATATGGAGAAAGGATTATTCAATAAAAATATAGGGGTATAATACAATAAATATCTTTGGAAAAGAAGTAAAGGATTAGGCTAAGTGTAGAATGTCATTAATATTATACTAGTCTCAAATTTCTATGGACATTTGTTTATTTTGAGAATTATTTGTAAAAGAAGGACAAGATAATGAATGCAACTAATAAAGAGTGTGGGTTTTAGGCTATGATTATAAAGGCAACGTTTTCTATGGTAAAAAAAATCTGAATTTTTATTAGATGAGCATGCTCATAGAGAAAAATTATATCAATATACAATTATATTTGTATATTAAAGAAGACTGTTACATTTGTCATATGTTATCTAAATTTTCAATGAATTATTTGTTTTTTATAGAAGATCTAAATTTTAGAGATAAGTTACATGCTATAGGACACAATTGCAAGCAATAAAAGTTTAAAAAATGATATGGTCTGCCCATTTAGTCTTGTATTAACTATTTTAACCATCTGATGGCCAAGAAGCAATTTTGGCATAATAAGCATTTTCTATAGAAGATTAAGGTACGAATTCTATTTTTTTTTCCCTGAAAAACATGAGTAAATTCGTTGACCATATTTTATGACTGCTTAATAAATAATTTACATAGATGTCAGGCATTGCTTTCTTCATTTTATACAGAGGAAACAGAGTTTAGGTAACTACCTATGGACCAAAAGTGATTTGATTTATACCCCAAACACTAATTAATTGCATGATCATTCTTGAAACATAAAAATTACAATCTGTATTATACGTTAAATTTTTCAAAGTTTTCATATGTCGTGCAATTACTAAACTCTTTCAGATTTTTTTTATTATAAGTTCAGGGGTACATGTGCAGAATGTGCACGTTACATAGGTATACATGTACCATGGTTGTGTGCAGCATCCATCACCCCATAATCTACAATGGATGTTTCTCCTAATGCTAGCACTTCCAGCTCCTCACTCCCCTGCTACCCCTTCCTAGCCCCCCAACCCTCTGACAGACCCCAGTGTGTGACGTTCCCCTCCCTGTGTCCATGTGTTCTCATTGTTCAACACCCATTTATGGGTAGGAACATGCAGTGTTTGTTTTCTGTTTTTGTGTAGTTTGCTGAGAATGATGATTTCCAGCTTCATCCATGTCTCTGCAAAGCACATGAACTCATCTTTTTTTATGGCTGCATAGTATTCTATGGCGTACATATATCACATTTTTTTTATCCAGTCTATCATTGATGGGCATTTGGGTTGGTTCCAAATCTTTGCTATGGTAAACAGTGCCACAATAAACATACATGTGCATGTGTCTTTATAATAAAATGATTTATAATCCTTTGGGTATATACCCAGTAATGTGATTGCTGGGTCAAATGGCATTTTTTAACAAAGAGATTTTACATAGCTGATTAATTGCTTACAAAATAAAAAGAACTAAAGATTCAAAAATCAGAGGTAACTTCTGCTAGCTTTTAGGTTCACCACTACAGGAATGGTATGGAAAACGAAGTGGTAACCAGTGTCTGCCAGCTAGGACAAGAAATGGCAGAAAAGTATTCTTGATGATCACAGCCAACCCTCTACAGAAATTTTACATCTGTGGAAGCCCATGGCATCTGCCTAGCACTGCCAAAGGAAAACATGAAGTCCTCTAGTCTCCCTTCCACCTTCAAAATTATGCTCCAATGCACCTTGTTGGTAGAGCATAAATTTATTATAATCCATACAGTCAAGAGAATCTAGAGAATGTGGTTTCTAAATTTCCAGCTCCTGCAAAACAGAAGAAACCTTAGAAGAGTTTTGCTACTTGCAAAATGAAATTAAATCTACATGCTTATTTCTTTTCTCTTAATAAAGACTTTGAAGAGATTAATTCATGATACCTGCAATGTTTCTCACATTTCCTTGGACCACCTTAAATCATTCATACCTCTGCTGCTCCTTCACCTTTTAGTTGCCCTGCTCCCAAATACCTTCCCTCTCATCCACCTTTTTCCTTCTCTTTGCCCTACCACTTTCCCTCCATTCCTTTATGCTACTCAGCTTAAAAATCAAAAAACACAGAAACAAAACAACAACAACAAAAAAAAACATTGAGCAAGCCATGGATTTCTTACTGGACATAAGATTCAGGCTTTTAAGCAATTCTGTGCAAATTTCCTAAGCCCACTCAATGTTTTTGTCTTTAAGTTCTTAGGTGTTTATGAGATCCCATCACTCCGATAGAGTAATATACTCTCTAATCAACACTGACTGATTTATAGGACCTAGTTCCTTTCTTTTGTTTATTCACAGCAGCACTCTTGAAAGTCAGTATCAGTGCAAAACGTTTGGCCTGACTGGGTAAGGGATGTGTAACTGCATCACATGGCAAAGGTAAAATTAGATATTCAACACCTGATTTTATTTGACCGCCCATACCACTAAGAACTTATTTCTCTTATTTTTACTTGTCCTCCTTTTTCCTTGTTTTCATCTTCCTTTCTTCCCAGTTCCTAATCACTCTTCCATTTCTTATGCAGAACATAAATTTTCTGATCTCCTTTTATACTACATAGGTGCAGGAAGATAAGGAGCATCTCACTCTCCCTTCCCAAGGAGACCTATGAAGAAGTATTTTATTAAATAAAAAATCAACAGTCTGAAGAGCAGTTATGTCATTCCCACAGGGACACAAGTGGCCAATAGTGTTATTCTAAATGGAGCAATTTATTTCATACTATGCTATTCAAAGAAAGACCAGCTCTTTCACTCTCAATTCTTAACCTCATAAAAGGGTGAACTGGATAATTAGTACAGAAGCAAGATGAAGACCAGAGAGTACAGAGAAACAAACTATTGCTTTTACTAGTGTGAGAATCTATGCCAGATTATCAGAGCAACACAGACTTTCTTAGTGAAGACTTCAGTGATGTTTAAATGAGTAGAGGAATTGCAATCCTCCCTTCCTGAACCATGTTTGAATTATTCCTATGGAGAAATGATGGGTGTAGTGGGTAAGGGTGCAGAGCCTGGACTCAGCCTGCCTAAATTTGAATCTTGTCACTAGTACTTAATTGTTATGCAATCTAGAAAATCTGGATCTAGGACAACTTCGCTAACATTTCTAAGACTCTGTCTCATGAAAAAGAGATGAAATACAGACAAAAAATGTTCCTTCCCTCATAGCCATTGAAAGTATTAAATAAGGTGATATGTGTAAAGCATTCAAAAGCACACCCACAGACGTGTGCACACATACCTTTATAAAACACAAGTTACTGAAACAAAAAACCTCAGTCATTACAGACTCCTTTCTCCACTCAACCTCCATATCCAATTGCTCGCAGAATTTAGCCAATTATACCTTAGAAATATCTTCCAAACCTTTTTCCTCCCTACTTTACTTTAAACCTTCAACAATATCTCCTGCCCATGCTGTTGCAATCACATCTTAACTCATTATTATAGTTTTGTCATACCCCCACCCACTCCACATTCCCATTGATTACTTACAGCACAGCCCATGATCTTACTGCACAGAAAATGTGATGTCTAACTCCAATTTAAATGCCTTTATTGTTTCTGAAATACGTACAGAGTAAACTTTAATCTCTATATTTTAGTAGACATGAATCTTATCATCCAAATTTGCCAACCTTTACAACAGTGAGTATCAAACTCCAGAGTGTATCTTTCCAAGGATGTTGCAAAAAATGCAAATTTTAGATCCTTACTCCACAAACAGCCTCATATGGCAGGTCTCAATGAAGACCATCAATCTGAATTTTATCAGTTAATCCACGAAACTCTGAAGCAAGATTCCTGTGGTCATCCTGTGAGAAATACTTCACTCTTTAGCCACATAGACACCCATTTCTTTACCATACCCACTCTCTGTCCACCCTATATAACCAGTGGGTCTTCAAATACAATATAGTTCAAACGCCTTCATGCCTCTGCTACTGCTATTTCTACTTCTTGGAAAGTCCTCTGATCCTTTCTGTCTAGCTGATTCTCATTCATCTTTCAGCATTTCATTCAAGGGCACTTCTACATGAGGATATCCCTAGTCCTCTCATGGGGCTGTTATTTATATATTTTCCTGCATTTCAGCAAGCTCTTGTACTAACCTCTACTTATACTTGTTGCATTGGGTTATAAGCAAATTTTAAATGTTATTCCTTCCTACTAGACTATGAAATTATGGCATGCAGGGAAAACATCCTACTTATTTTTGTGTTGTCATTATTCAGTGCCTGACACATACTAGCTGCTCAACAAATAAATATTTGTTATCTGAATGAAATAATGTTAGAAAGTTATTTACTGGGGATTATTTAAAAATTGATGTCAACTCCGTATGACAAAATATTTCTTCCACAAGCTTTCTGCTCTTATTCAAACAACTACCACTGGATACCATCTCAAATTTTCACAAGACTAAGAGCTAAATGGTATTAACTTTATACTTAAAACATTTGACAAAATTGAAGGCTGTTTTCTATTTATGAGATGAGTTGGTTTAACTGAAGAAGAAATTACAAGACGCTGATAAGATAGAAAGAAAAAGGAGTTTTGTTTTTCCTTTTTTCCCTTTTAAACACAATGGCTGGAATAACCCAGGTGTCGTCTGAAATGTTGATGACTTCGCCTGAAAGTGGAATTATCTCACCATCTGCAGTTGGTGCAATTTAGTTGACTTTGGGAGTGAATGATCTATAGGTTTACCTGACACCTGTAGCCAAGCTCTGTCTGCACAACAGAGTAACCATTTAAAGAAGGGCCAGCATTCTTTCCAACTTTTTGCTATTTCACTTAAAGGAGATATTAAAGACTAACAGTGTTGAATTTTACCTGAGTTTTGTGCTCCTAGAAAACAGCAATGATTAAGAAATCCTTCAATCCTTTTGTATTTTAGGAAATTGCTTGTTACAAAAAACCATCCTTTCCTATGCGATTTAGGTAAGACTCCCAGATGACCTCCTTGTTTTTCCTATGATGAAGCCAGATGCAGATCCTCCAAATTATCATTATTTGTCTTCTAAATGATTAAAGTGTTTACCCCCACTCGCCAATCTGAACAAAATGCCTACTAATTTGACTTGACCTAACTCTCTATGGGCTTCTCTGCTTCCTTGGGCTCCTGAATTGGGCCCACTCTGGAGCATAATAAGCAAGCATGGAGAGCTTAATTATGCATTAGAATATGGAAAAACTCCATTTAAAACCCCATCCAATAGCATGTCTATTCAGCTATCTAGTCATGCCCACCTGCTTATCCATCTTCCCATACTCATGCACCAAGGCATCAGGATAGATAAAGAGGTAAGTCATGATTTTCTTCTTGTCAAAATGCACTGGTCTGATGCAATAATTTTTACTTTAGAACCATCGCAGAATTAGTCTTCATGACAGTTTATTAAGAGCAGAGGGATGAGAAGAGTAATACAGCACCGTTCATACACTGAGTAGAGTTGCTCCTATGGGCTAAAGAATGTGCTAGGATTTTACTTCTCAACAAAATTGGAAAAACACAGAATTAAAATGTAACTAATAATTTATTACTTAAATAAGGCAACAATGGGTCAAGTTTGAGATTTAGTTACGGGAACCAGTCAACACACAAAAGTAGATTATCAATTATCAGACTTTTCTTAATTTAAATAGGTAGAAGCACAAGGCATTAGACACTTCAATTTCTGGGCATATTACCCTAGGAATTACAGAGAGAAAAATGCAGAAAATTATAGAGGATAATTGTGTAATACAAATGACATGCTGGCTTTTAAAAAACTGATTTACTTGCCTTCAGTTGGGCCCTGGATACAGATGGAGGCACTCAACTCTTTTTTGCGTGAAGGGTAAAATCTTAGGCGGCTCTACTTAGCATGATTGATGGATTTTTTTCTCAATTGCATGATTCTCAATTAGAGTTCTTTATCCAAGGTATTTGTTAATTGAGATATCACTGTGCAAGGCAGCGCAGTATGCAGTACATTCATTTTAAAATCTCCATTTTAAAAATGGCATTGTTCATTTGGCTTGAAATTCTACATAATACCAGAATGTTTAGGTTTTGTAAGTTTACAAATTGAATGTTTTACTATGTCCCAATTCTAAGCATTTTATAGAAATTATCTTTTGCCTGCATAGTCTAATCACATTGCTAAGAAATATAAATGTGATTAGAAATACTTTGATGTTCAATGTAAACACAATGACTCTAAAAAGTGATATTTATGGCTAATATGTGTGCTGCATTTTTCTCTGTCTGAGCTATCATAGCCTTAAAAACTGGAAATAGCTACACTTACAGTAATGAAGATAGAATATTCAATAAAAATTAAAGATAAAACAAGAAACTAACACTTCTCAAATTCTACCATTACAACAGTGGAGACAAAAAATAAGAATATCAAGAGAAGGAAATAGAAACCTGTCAGCAATTAAAATTTAACTATAAAAAGAATAGTACTAGGGTGGGTGTAGAAACACTGAAAAGCCATCATTTGGCACATGTCTTCTCATGCAGCATTTTACCAAGCACTCATCACTTAACCAAAACACAACAGTTACTTTTACACAACTATTAATATTACAGTATCTCCAAATTCATATGAATAGGGATTCACAATTGCTGGATAGAATAGTACTCCTGTTCTGCATTATGCTAATTTTATTTTGAAAGTGTTTTCTCTTAATTACATTGGCTAGCCACCTATTTAAAAAATTAAGGTTATGTTTCTTTTAAAAGGCAAGAGTTGCTGTGAAATTTTCTGGACCTAATGCACTGAAACCAGATTTGGCTATTTCCAGTATAGGCTGCTACTCCTCAAATAATCTTTGTCAACTTCAATTCTTCTACCCACTTCAATTGTCTTTTTAAAATCCTATTTATAAAATATGGCCATGGAAGAAACAATGCCATGTTTCAAAACATATTCCTGATCTTATAGAACAACACTCCAACTTCACAAGATTTTGCCTCCCACATGACACTATAATCAATTAGTTAATGGGCCGTTTCTATATCTGATAAGGCCAGCTGCAACATGGTAATTAAGAAACACTGAATCCTATGGTTTTAAGCCATTGCTATGCTTCTTTTGCTGTAAAATTATTTCCTCAGGAGCAGTGTTTTGTAGCCTATTATGCTATAAATCAGACATTTTAGGAGTCCACATATGGAAGCACTGCAAGTATGGCAGGTGTATTCATATAAAGAATAAGTGTCTAACGGGTTAGGATAAACCATCGCCTACTTCATGAGAGAGGGGCTCTGATGGAATTATACTGCTACCACTGCATTGATGGTTGAACACATGCATAGTCTTCAACCCCTGATGCCACATCCATTTGACCCTTGAGCAAGCACCATCTATTAGGTTTCTTAGGGCTGCCATAACAAATTATCCCAAACTGAGTGGCTTAAACCAACAAAATTTTTTGCATTTATACTTATGGAAGCCAGAAGTCAAAAATCATGGTGTTGGTATGATTGGTTCCTACTGGAGGGCCTTAAAGAAAAATCCATTCCATCCCTCATCCCTGAATTTTGGAAACTGCCGACAACCTTTGGTGCTCCTTGACATAACTTCAATCTCTTCCTCCATCCTAAATGACCTCTTCCCTGTGTATATTTGTGTCACAAATCTCCCTCTTCTTTCTCTTTAAATGATACAAATCACTGAAATTAGAGATCACCACTAAATCTAGGATATTATCTAGAGCTGCTTAAATGAATTGCATCTGCAAAGACTATTTCCAACTGAGATTATATATACAGATACCAGGTTCTAGGATTTAGTAATATCTTTTGCTAAGACATAATTCCATTCTACACACCAGTTGAAGAAAAGTGATTGAACTTGAATGACCACAACTAAAAGTATTTTTCTTTTCTCCCTGAATATCTAGAGATATTTCTTACCTGAACACTCTGTTATTCACATGAGGCACAAACATCACCATAATCTGGCCTGTCTTAAGATGACCACCCATATGCCTCATCTGTACATCTTTTTGTTAACAATTCACCAAACTTTTCACTCCAGGTCTTGACCATTTGGCCAAACCATTAGTCATGCTCTATGAATCAGTGTAGGTATATTTAGTGTAGATCCATTCATTGCAGATTCATCATCTCTCAAATCATCAGTAAGATGTACTGCTTTAATTTCTGATGTTCTTTCTTTAATTCCTTCAAGAGAATCCTTACTTTATTTTTTAGGAAATTCCTTAAGAGGACTTTAATGTTGCGATAGTTCCTTCTGGCTAGTGCCAGCATATTGTACAGAATAATTAGTAAGCCCAGACAGAGTATTTTTCTCCCTCAGTCAACTAGTTGTAAGAAACTTTCTATGACAGGGGTTGGTACACTATGGCCCATGGGCCAAATCTCGACCTCTGCCTGTTTTTATAAATAAAGTTTTAGGAAAACACAATTATTCACTTGTTTAAATATGGCCTGTGACTGCTTACACACTATAATGGCAAAATTGAATAAGTATGATCAAGACCATAAGTCCACAAGCCTAAAATATTTATTTAGCCCTTTACAGAAAAAGTTTGCAAACTTGTTCTTTGGGGTCTTAGAAATCGGTTGAAAGAAAGTAAACAATATACTTTTCATAGTAGTCCAAGATCATGACATTTCATTATGTCTTCAAAACCTATTCATGCCCAATCTTGTATATCTACTGCAACTTGTTGATGACGTACTGTATACTCACTGATCTGTTACAAATTTTTTTCTTGCTTAGGTACCTCTTAAAACTATTAAGCTTGTGGGTTATTTAGTAATTGAATATGTGAAGCACCCATTAATAGAGTATATGTTGTTTGTGAAATCCAGGTACGTCTACTAAACATATGCCTTTTTGTTCGTAATAGATTGTACCACTAAGAAAATTATTTTTCATTTTGTTTATGTCTCATTACTATATTCAAACAAACCTTAGTAAATCTCCAGAGTTTTCACAAATATGTCTTCCACACTGGGATTTTTGTGTTTTGCCAAGTCTTTTAAGACATTTCTTGCAATGATGTCTAATTAACAGTATGTTGTTAATGCAAGGGGCCAGTGGGCGTTTTTGTAAAGCAAAATGGCCAACAGTCTTGTAATATAGATCACGACAAAGAGTCAAAGAGCTGACATATGTCTGAGATAACACTAAGGCAAACAGTTGTCACTGTCAGACGAAATCAAACTCTTTCTTCTAGTCATCACTAACCAGTGTTAGAAGAGCATTTTTCAACCCAGTAACTCTGTACCAAATGCCAGTGGCTGTGTTGATTTGCTCCAATTAAGAGCTCAATCTGTAACAGAAGCTGCAATTGGAGTAACCACCTGGTTAGGTTTAAGATAATGCATAGTCTTTCTCCAGGACCCATAGGACTTTTTCATAAGTCAAAAAGTGAGTTAACTGAAGATGTTATAGGAATCACTACTTTGCATCCTTCAAATCTCTGATAGTGGCACTGCTTCCTGAAATGCCCCAGAGATGCAGTATTACATTTGATTTTCTATTTTAGTAGGTATTGACATTTCAGTGGATTCTACTTGGTCTTTCATAATAATAAACCTCACTGAACAGGTCAGAAAGCCAATGTGGGGATTTTACAAGTTGCCAAAAATGTCTATTTCAACTACACTTTCAGGAACTGATTATGTCTGCATAATCACTGCAACTGTATTTGAGAAGGTCTTAGACCAAAATTCAATTTAACACCTGACCTCCTATTTGGACTATTGAACTACTGTGTTATTTTAGGTCTCTGAGGATTAATGTCAAATCAGAGCCATTGTTTAGTAATCCTCCAAAGGTCTAGATGTTTCCCTTCATTTCTTCAATTTCTTTAGCAAAGATGAAGATTTACAGTATTACTTGTGACAGTATTGCAAGGGAATCTGATTTCCCCTTAAATAAAGTGACTCTTGATCTGTGTTATTTTAGGCATCGGGACCAGAAAAAAAAGCCATTGTGACAACTCAAGTCAGAGCTCCGAGTACCAGATCTAAAGTTTTATTTTTATGTTATTTAGAGCATGTAATGTTTTAGTAGGCTCTTGAGCTTTCATTCCTAGGAACACCACGCTTACTTAGCCACTGCCAAAACTCCCTGCAGGTGAAACATTGTAATTGCTCTCTGGTTTTGCTGCCATTTTGTTAATACCCCACTCTGTATGTGTTTTGAGTACTATCAACAGACTTCCTCTCTTCCAACATCCTATTACCCAAATATGGATACATTCTGAGGTTCTGACGTTGGGACTTAAAGATGCAAATTTGGGCAGGAAGGATAGAATTCAGTCCATAACTGTCAGGTAAGTGCAGCCATACCAAATTCATCTCAGTGTAAGGCGATTTCCTCCTCCTTGTTCTAGTACAATCTCACAGGAATTTCTTATTCTTTGCCGATATAAATTGTCAAAATCTTGCAAAACTTTCAGTGGCTACATTATCTCCTTGATACTGAGACTTTATATTTGTTCCACTGGGGCATATCTGAGGTATCTGATGCTAGTTAAATGGAAATAGAAGCTAGGGGGATCAAGATTGAGAAAATAGGAATCATTAGATAAGGTCATTGATGCTCTTCAAGTGAGAGATGTCTCATTTCCTAAAATAAAGAAAGGGTTGCTCTTACAGTCAAGGGAGGCTCATGATTATATGGGAGTTCTGTTGTAACTGAGCGAGTTAGGAGGAATACACCACGCTTTGAGTTTTAAATTAAGAGTGTTTTATTGATTTGCAGGCAACCGAGAGATGCCTAATGCTTAAAATTCTCTCAGTCCCCGAGGAAGGGGCTTATTTTTTATACCTCGATTTAGGTAGGGGAGGGGGGTCTAGCTGAAGTGGAATTTTACAGAAGCAGAAAAGCCCGTTAGAGGAAGGGGCTGCGGGCACAGGTGTCACCAAGTAGTGGGGTGTTTAGGCTCCTTCTATACAATGATTAAAGGGAAAGTTTTTTCTTACAATGAGGGGAGGTGAGGTGGGAGGGGGTATGGGGTTATGCCAAGCAGTATGCGGTTACAATGGTGACAAGTGTTAAGAACAGTACACTTTAACACTTCTAAGTGCAGCATAACCCAGTTAAGCACTTAGAGGGGCTGTGGTAGGGAAGGGGAAGCCAGGTTGGAGTTTACAGCTAAAATGGAGTTAGTGATGCTAGCCCAGGGTAGGTTATTACATTCCACACTTGTGTTTTGGGGGAGTTAAAACATTCACTCCTTAGTTATAAGGGGGTTAGAGTGGCTTTTGAGATACATGAGTTTAACAGAATTTATGCACTGCCTTATAAAAGTAAGGAGCCAGTTTAATATGCAGGGTTTAAAGATTAAACTTAATGGAGAAGGAGAAGAGGTTTTACTAGCCCAGTTACTAAAGGTAGTTAACCATGGGCTTTAGTTGAACATGTTTTGGAACTATGAGGTATTTTTTTGATTTTGTTGGCGTTTATTTATATTGTTTTGGACCTTTTGGAGGGTGTTTTTTATGACTCTGGAGTTGTTAGTATAAAAACAACTTTTATTCAGTGCTGCACATAAAGCTTTTTGGGAGAGGAATACTAGATTTAAGCCTTGGCGATTTTGGAGAACAACTTTAAAGATTTTACTTATGTAACATTTTTATGGCAGATTGAATATTTTTTAATTTAGAATTTATTTGTTGAGTTTTAGGAGGTTTTGGGCTCCCTCCTTTGGCATACTGACTGAAGTAAGGAAAAACTTTTTGGCCTTCCTTTAAATAAGGTCCCTTTTGTTAGAAGAAAAAAGAGGAGAAGCTGTTGACAATTATTTTAGGTGGGCCGGTGAGTCCAAAGTATGGATTTAACCAGTGAGGTTAGGACCTGAGATTTTTTAGAGAAAGGTGCGATTTTGAGCCTTCCAGTTGTACAGGTTAGAAGTAGAAAAAGGGACATAGACCAAAAACGGGACAGCTTTGCGCTACCTGGTGGGGGTGGTGGCTCCCTTAAGGGGAGGAGTGGGGCAGCCTCCTCCAGCCGAGGCCGCAGTTGGGAGGCGATAGGCGGAGAGACCACAGGAGGACGAGGAGAAGGAGGGGATCCCAGCGGAGCAGGAGGCTGAGGTGGGAGCAAAGGAGAAGTCCGGCTCAGCCAAGGAGGGGTCAGACTAGTTGCTGGGGAGAGGGCTGTGACAGTTTAGGCACCGACAACCTTTATGGGGTCAGAAATTCCAGACTGGTGGATGCTTAGCACAATTTTTTTTGTTAACAACAACTGATTTGTTTTTGACAGAAAAGACAGACTGAGATGGCCAGCCCAAACGGCTAATGAGGGATTTGACTTCCTGAGATCGGAATTCTGCACTAAGGACCTTGAAAAAGTTTCACCCAATTGTTTCACGCAATAAGGACGACGGGACATAAAAATTTAAACGCTAGAGACAAACGGAACAGACAGGAAACATACAAATCCAGATGTTAGGAACAAAACAGGACAACTGACACAGGTAGATAAATGATCATGGCAGATTTAAAGACACAGGACTGGATTCTTAGACGCGAGCCTCTAAGGTTCCTACGCACTCACATGGATGCACACATTTATTCAGAGGTTATGACAGTTTTTTTACACTTTGTAAACAGTTGGAACCCTGAAGAAATTTTTGCCTTCTTTGTAAATGTTTTAAATTAGACAGAACCCAGGGACCCTGTCCTCCAGCGTTTTGGAGTAGTGATAGAGTTTAGAGGGGTGCCCTCGTTAGGGCTGAACCCCTCTAGATTAGACAGACGGGCAGAAGCAGGACCTCGGGCACCCGGAGTCCAGAAGCAGAAAGAACCAGGAACTTTAGATTCCCAGAGTTTAAAGACAGAACCAGGACCAGGGACTCTGGGGCACGCAGAATCCAAAAACCAGAACCAGGGACTCTTCCAGAGTTTAAAAACTAAAACCAGGGACTTTTCCAGAGTTTAAAACCAGAACCATGACTCTTCTAGAGTCCAATACCAGCTAAAAACGAGAACCAGGACCAGGGACTCTAGGGCACCTGGAGTCCAAAACCCAGAACCAGGGACTCTTCCAGAGTTTAAAAACTAGAACCAGGGACTCTTCCAGAGTTTAAAACCAGAACCAGGGACTTTTCCCGCGTTTAAAGAGAGAACCAGGACTCTTCCACAGTCCAAAACCAGCCAAAAACGAGATCCAGGACCAGGGACTCTGGGGCACCCAGAGCCCAAAGTTACGGGAATCACCCTAGTCAATTCCGGCGTCCCAGTAATTGGATGATCCTGTAACTTCCAGGAATAGCCAGATGAGGCCTGACTTACCTTCTCCGCGGAGCAGGACCAGGGACTCCGAAGAATAATTCGGTGGAGCGCACGGGGAGTCGATCCGCTCTCCTCCGGTAAGGGGTGGTTTATGGGGCCCTGGAACGCCTCAGTGGGCGCCTCCTCTGTAGTCTGCCTCCTCCCGCGTGGGATCCCTGAACGAGCCCAGTTTGCACCTGGTGGTAAATTTCTCACAGGGGCTTCCAAATGATGTAAATTAGCGAGTTAGAAGGAACACGACGCGCTCTGAGTTTCAAATTAAGAGTTCTTTATTGATTTGCCAGCCACCAAGAGCTGGCTAATGCTTAAAATTCTCTCGGCCCGGAGGAAGGGGCTTGATTATTTTTTATACCTTGATTTAGGTAGGGGAGCCTAGCTGAAGCGGAATTTTACAGAAGCAGAAAAGCAGGTTAGAGGAAGGGGCTGCGGGCACAGGTGTTACCAAGAAGGCGGGTGTTTAGGCTCCTATACAATGATTAAAGGGAAATTTTTTTCTTACAACGGGGGTGGTGGGTATGCTAAGCAGAATGCGGTTACAATGGTTGCAAGTGTTCGGAACAGTAGGCTTTAACACTTCTAAGTGCAGCATGACCCAGTTATGCACATAGAGGGGCTGTGGTAGGGAGGGGGAAGCCGGGTTAAAGGTTACAGCTAAAATAAAGTTAGTAATGCTAGCCCAAGGTAGGTTACTACAGTTCAAAGTTCTCTAATCCATCAAATCCACCTGAATATAATTCTCATTCTCAAGGTGGCACACCTTTACAGTCATTGCTTTAATATCGGAGACATGGCAAAGCTGAATTCAACTTATGTTGTAATTCTATAACCTGCATAAAAGTCTTTGTATCACCAGTGTAGTAGGTATTCAGAATCTCAAGAAGTTTTTCATCACTGACCCTGCTTAAGAGAGTGGGATAAGAAACACCGAAAGCCCAGCTACTCAGTCAAGATACTTGGTCCTAGATAAGAGTATCAAATTACACAGAAGCGACTCAAGGTTTTTAATGGAGGAAGAAATTTAATTCAGGGTTTTATTTTTAGTTTGTTTTTCCATTTCAGAAATGAGAGAGAGAATTCCAGAAGTTTAGATAACAAAAATGTTAGGAGGGCTAAAGGAACAAAAGAGCTTTTGCTATTATCCTTGAATTTAAGAAACATGTCATAATAATCAGGAGTCCAAAGGTTCCCACAGAGCTGATATTCCTCAAACTGCCAACTCTATTCTTTCACAGGAGCTGAGTGGCTCTCCTCAGTATGGCCACTTCTGGAGCTGTTACCTGCAAGTGGCCTTGCTGCAGCTATTGCTGTTGCTGCTTCCTAAGGCAGAGTGGCTCCTATCTTCCTTCTGCCTGCTAATCTCAAATGAGTGACTCTCACAGTCTCTAGAAATACTCCTTCACAGCATTTATTTTTGTTGACTTGTTTTCCCAACAGGATATTTCTAACCTATAAATATGTTTAAGGAAGTAAAAGTGAGGAGAAATTTCTAATACATCTGAGCATAGACATCTGTGGTCTGTGGCTTCGTGGATCCTCTCTTTACTGGACTCTGTCAACTTCAACAACCAAGGAAGGCCTCTCCTCACTGCTTCTCTAGATTTAGCTGACCACCCATAATTTTTTGGTAGATAGGTCAATGTTACTGATTAAACTGCAGTCAAATTACTATCCTATATTCAAATATGAGTTATCTGGTTTTTAAAAAATCTAACAAATAGTGCTTTAAAAGTACAAGCACATTAATCTTAATATGGACTTTATGAAACAAATATAGGCATGCTTCATATAATCACAGTTGAATCAATGATGGGCCACATATATGATGGTGGTCCTATAAGATTACAATGGAGCTATATGATGGAATAGACAATACCACCTAGGTTTGTGTATGCACACTCTGTGATGTTCACATGACAAAATTACCTAATGATGCATTTCTCAAATTATACTTATGTCATGAAGTGATGCATGCATGTAATATTATTGCCTCCATCTTATAGAGGAGAATTGAGGCAAATAAGGTTGAATAACTTGTTTAAGGGCATATATTTAATAAATGATAGAGCTGGGGCTATCAGCTCAGGCAGTCTGACTCCAGAGGCCATGCTCTTAACCAAGATGCTATGCTGCCTATGAAGTTAAAATTCTATAATTTTATAATCTATTTTATGTTTCATAATTCAGTTTCATAGGGTGAAATTTCTCTTGTTTTTGTCTCTATCTCACCTTTACTGAACCTCCCCAATGCACATGTGTGTACACATCACATCTGTGTACATTTGTGCATGCACACATACACACGTGTACATACTTCAGGCTTCAGAAATATTGAATTGTTGGTGGTTCTCATAGCACAACCTGTTGCTTCCTACTTAAATTCTTTGGCATTTGCCTCTTCTCCCTAGTATGCCTTCCCTTACCTTATTAGCCTAAAGAGCTCTTCTTTTATGTGTGAAATTCTCCTCCCCCACTCTGCACATACCCCAGAGTTTGTAGGTTTTTTTTAATCAATGAAGTTTGTATGAACTTCTACTATTGCAGTTGTTGTTTATATGTCTGCCTCTGTTATTACACTACATGCCCAATAAAAAGCAACATCAGGTCTCATTTATAGACCCAGCGCCTAGGATAGTTCCTGGTACACAGTATATATTCTATAAATATTTTGTCATGTTTAACTGAAAGCCATTTTTTCATTCCTTTTCTTAAAACCATCTTCAAAAAGTCTCTATTGACTGCATTTTTAAAAACCTAAAATTCCTTAGCACAGTGGTAAACCCTCCTTAGTTTGCCCACAATTTATTTTTCCAACTTCAACTCTCATACACACTAGTTTCAGCAGGTAAAAACACACACTAGTAAAAAAAAAAAAACACACTAGTTTGGGCTTCCGCAAAACAAAACTGGGGTCACTTGAAGGTTTCAGAACACAATTTTTGGGGGGAGCAAAATTCACCATTTTACAAACAAATCTTGTGGTTTTCTGCTTTTGTGCTTTTTCTTACATTATCTTCTTTATCTAGAATGCGTTCTCCAGTTTTCACTGTTATCTGAATTCTGCTGAGCTTTCAATGCTCCGCTTAAATGCCATTCCCCATTAAACTGTCTTTTATTCTCTAAATCAGATAAAATTTACCTTGTTATCTTCTGTTTGACCGCTCACTATACTTAGCTCCCCCGCTAATTTATAAACAGCCATGCTTTATTTCATTCAATGCATTATTAGCTTCATGGAGGCAGGCACCAGCAACTCTGCATTTTCCTTATCAGCTTCTCAAAGCATTTTGCATTGACTATTGCCCCCATACAATTTCCCAGTAGTTCCTATTGCACTGACACAGTAGAGTAGTACTCCTGTCCACATTCTTACTCATTGCTAAGTGTAAACACATATATTTTATGACACAATAGTAATTAAGGGATGATAATAGCAGAATAAATATGGTTTACCAGTCACATTCCATTAATAAGCACGTAGATTCAGAAAACTTGAAAAAATAAAGTCAGAGTGTAATACAAGTGGCTACCATTACTAAGTGCTTACACTATGTTATCCACTGATCTAATAGTGTAGGCTTTAGCATCCTTAGTTTTGAGATAAGAAAACCAAGGCTCAGAATGTTTAAGAAACATGCCTAAGATCACACATTTAATAAACAGAAGAGCTTTGAGTTAAATCCTGGTCAGTCTCCTGCACCTATGCTCATAACACAACACTATATTTCCCACTTTTCATATACAAATGCATTACCCTGAGCATTTTACGTATACTATTACATTTGATCCTTATGACAACCTTGTGAGGTAGGTATTATATTCTTCATTTTACAAAGGAGAAAACTGAGATTCTGAAAAATTAATTTATTTCCTAAAATTTATACAGCCAGTAAGCGGTAGAGTTAAAATTTGAATTAGGACCAACTCATGTCCATCTTAATACTAAATTCTAAGCTGTCTTCTGCGTGAATTCTTCTGCTCTAGCACGTTTTTTCCTTTTCAGCTGTGGACTCTGGAGTCTGGAGAGGAAGTCATAACAGACTCACCAATTTTCTTCTGCCAGACAAAGGACTTTGAATGCCCTAATTTACCAGGTATTATCCATCTCATACTGCTAAACAATTTCTTGTCTTTCCTGGCCTTGGAGTAGAAGAAAGAGCCTAAATCTACATCTAATTGATTTATTGGGCACCTAGTTCTTATTTCATGAATCATTTTTGGAAGGATTATTGATTCAAGTGTGGGCTGATTTGTAATTGGTTTCTCTCTTTCTCAAGATAATATTTATAGTTAAATTGATCAGCAGTTAGGTAAATAACTCATGGCAGGTATACATGCACTTAAATTCTCAATCAGTGTCTAACGTTTTGGCTTTGATAGAAACCCTATGTTTAGTGATTTGTTGAGACACACTAAGGTTTCTAAAGGGGAGAAACCCATACTCTCAGGCAACAAGCAGTAAGGTAAACATGCAGGTTGGTGCTAATTCCCAGGAAGGGAAGGAGGACTGAATCCCTAGCCTGGCCTGGCCCTGAAGTAAGCAGCCAGGCCTCACCACACTGCATCTGACCATTAGAGCAGATGCCCCAGAGAAAAGGCAGCTGCATATTGGCATCCTAGCTAATTTCTTTACCAAACTAGCATGCTTATGATAAAAATAATAGGAACAGTAATGCCTTTCACAGTTAATAGTTGTAAAGGACTTTTCTCATGGCTGTGCTTGTCAAGTTCCATGGGCATATTCCTTGGAGATATGTAGATACTCCAGAGGTTGGCACAGCTTCTTAGAATATCAATTCTGTTCTGTTTTAAGTAATGTAAAACATTATTTCACATTAAGTCAAACATAGGTGTTTTATGAAGTAGACTGAAAAATACGCATAAAATTTTAAGATAAAGCTACAACTTCAAAGAAACATCTTAAGTTTTACCTATAAGTTGTTTCAGTTAACTTGAATTATTCATTCAGAATCTTGTGGGGGATGCTTTCACTCTCTTTTGCCATTGGCTGTACTTATGAAGAAAGTTTGGAATGGATTGATAGTTGATTTGAAGTTTATAAATCAGAAAAAATGATTTTATAATTTTACTAAGCATATCAGAATGATTTTTATGGTTATAGGCTAGGCATTTTAAGATTTGCAAGTATATCTGTAATTCTTGCCTTTCCCACCATTCACTTTAAAACTACTCAAAACTCTGGGTATTTCATGGAGCATGTGGGAAATAAGTGGGTGCTCTAAGAAGATGAAACAACCCACCACAGTCTACCTTTGTGCTTTCCATGAATGTTCCATTAGCATTCACTGACCATTTATTGTCTTTTTTTTTTTAATCTCTTTGATTAACTGTTGTGACTTAGTAAGCTCTTTGGATGGCATAAGTGATCAGTTGATATTTTAAATAACCAAGGGCTCACTTTTTCAAACTGCAGGTCATAACAATCTATAATTAGCAGTAATTCTGCCAACATTCCCTGGTTTCTTTCATAACTTCATCTCATAATTATAGCTTATGTGGTACTTGGTCATTCTAGCCTAAATGTTTTATCATATTTGTCATTTGCAACTTCTCTTCTAAGGCAGACAGACCTTCAACTGACAGCTGTTTCCTTCAACGGGTACAATAGCACATAGCATTTGGGAAGGTATTACTGAATGATTTAACACATGCCCTCTGATGTCTGTAGACCTGGATTTTAGTCCCAGATCTACAACTGACAAGCAAGTTCTTTAATTTTTCTAGAATCAATTTCTTGCTAGTATAATGAATACGATATCCTCATGAAACTGATGTGAGAATTAAATAAAACAATTATTTAAAAAGCATTCTGTTCTTAGAACATGTGATCAAAAATGATAGTCATATTTATTATTGTTGATATTTTTGTTTTTAATATTTAAGTATAGTATTAAAAGTTCAAAAACCTTATTATTACAACTCAGTAAAGTTTAATAAAGTTGTTCCATTGTGGGCAGGCCTATGCAAACCTACCCTCAAAGTCTAAGGAAGCTGAGAGGACAAATAATGTGGCTGACATATACAGTTTCTCAGAAAGAAACATATAAACATATAATGGGCATTTACAATCAGAAGCCATGTCTGTGTCTTAGGGAGCAGCAAGACAAGACGGTGAGTCTGCATGCCATTGTGCCCCAGACTGAGAGAAAGAATATATGTGCTTCAGAAGGGATGTGTAGGATAATTGCTTAAGGGTAGGATTCTAAGACATCAAAGCTGTCTTTACCTAAGGTCAGGATTCACAGTAAGTACATGCTCTTACACGAGGAAGAGTAGATATAACAGAAATCTTAGAGGCCTTTCCCAAACCAGGGTTAATCAGAAGTCCACATGGTGGATTAGTATCCAAGATGGAGTTGCTTTAGCCTTCACGAAAGTAAATACAGCCACTTAGGTCAAGATATCTGTACTCTTAAAACCTTGCTCATGCCTTCATTCAGTTATTAACCATCTTAAGTAAATGATATTTTTACTTGTATCATCATGCTGTGGCTTGAATGTCCCCTCCAAAACTCATGTTGAAATTTAATTGCCATTGCAACAGTGCTGAGAGATGGGACCTTTAAGAGATGATTAGGTCATAAGGACTCTGCCCTCATGAATGGTTTTATGCTGTTATTTCAGGGGTAGATTAGTTTTCTTGAGAGTAATTTCCTGAAAAAAGGAAGAAGTTTGGCCTTCGTTCTCTCTCTGTCTCATGTACTTGCTTGCCCTTCTGCTTTCCACCATGGAATGATGCAGCATGAAGGCCTTTGCCAGAATTAGGTGCCATGCTCTTGAACTCCTCAGCCTCCATAACTGTGAGCCAAATAAACTTCTATTGTTTATGTATTAGCCAGTCTGTGATACTCTGTTACAGCAGCTGAAAATGGACTGAAACAGAAAATCAGTATTGAGAATAAGATTGTTGCCATTAAGAAAACAAAATGTAGGC